>NW_026872971.1:0-14137 GCF_032173495.1 Musca vetustissima | reverse complement strand
TCAAATTGTAAACAAAGTACAGGTCACATTTATGATCCCAATTGGATGAAATTTGACATAGGTCACTTATTTGGCCCAAGGACGAACTCTATTGAAATTGGGAAAAATCGGTCTAGGATGATGTGTATTAAGTTTCGTGAAAATCGGTTCAGATTTAGATATAGCTCTCATATATCTTTTCGTCCGATTTTATGTAAATGGTGTGCCAAAGTCCCTATATATCTTTCGATTTGCACGAAATTTGGCATAGCATACTGAATTAGGTCTAGAATGATGTGTGTTAAGTTTCCTGAAAATCGGTTCAGATTTAGATATAGCCCCCATATATATGTTCGTCCGATTTTAAGTAAATGATGCACCAAGATCTCAAAATGTGGCCGATATGCCATTCTCGGGGTCAAAATTTTTGTTGATATAATTCGAATCTACACTGATTAAAGAATGTCTCTACAAAATTTCAAGTGAAAATCTCAAGAACTCTTGAAGATATATCCGATTTATTGTGTTAGCATCAAGTGACGGCTAAAGGGCTTCTCAAACTTTAAACGCGTTTTTCTCTAAACATTTTTTTACGAATGGCGGGCACGATAACTCAAAAACTAATAATCCAATCGCTTCCAAATTTTGCAACGTTTCTCTGGGAGTGTATAGCTCTCGTATGAACTAGGATAAAGCCAATCGGTGAAGATCTTCCTTATTTTTTAACTTGGTTTTTGGTAAAAAATCGTCGGTTTTTAAAAAATATTTTTTCAAAGGTCCACCATTTTGTTAATTTGAGAGCGAAGTCAATCGTTCATACGAGAGCCAGACATGTACTCTTTCTAACACCGTTGGAATTTTCGGATTCCGATGATCCAGTGAGGAGTTATCATGTCCGCCATCAAATATAAGGACTTTTCTTTAATTACAAAAAACAACAACAAAACAATAACAAAAATTTTTTGTAAATTATTTTTCTTCTCTTTTAAATCTTCAAATATATTTGTGCAAAGTTACAAACCTTAACAAGCATTGGTATTGATTTCCCAGCCCATTGAAAATCTTGAAAAATTAAAATCGAGAATGGGTGGGGTTCCCTTAAGTCAACATTTCATAGTTAGGATTTTGAACATGATTTTCAGCCGAATTGTCTGTAGTTTGGTATTTTAGGTACTTATGGGGTAGCACACCTTCCAACAAAAATATCAATATTGGTCTACTTTTTAGTGTACGGCCCAATATTCCAAATTTTGGAAGGTTTGGGTACGTTTTTCAAACTACTGTAATTTTATATGATGTAGACCCCACAAAGCTGTACACCAAATTTTTGACAATTTGAGGATTACGGTATGTACAAGGCCTTAGCCCAAATTTCCAATAGCCTGTATTTTTATATTTCTCTAGGTAGTTATTTACCATGGCATAAAACCCATATAAAAATACCGATCAATTTAAAAATTTGACTGTTCACCTCACGGCGGTGGGTATAAAAAGGTCGGCCCTGTCGAACTTAAGGACGTTTTACTTATTTGTATTCATATTTTTTAATAAACAATCTCTACTCTACTTAATAATATTAGCATATAAAAATTAACAAAAGTACACAATTATTACAGAAATTAAGAAATGTAATGAGAGATAATTTGTAGATAATTTGTAAGAAAATGTCCTAAGGCCACGAAAACATGAAAAACAAATGAAAAGTCTTTAAGTCCCAAAAAGGTGTGTATGTATTTCCGCAAATACTTATTTGTACTCCTCATATAACTTTGTACTCTAATTTGCAATATTTGGGAAAATTTTCTGCCTAGGCTTATTTTTGAATATCCCTTAAAGAAGATTCCGACGTTTTTTCTTACGTAATTTCATTCAACTTTTACTTATTTTTCTAGAGTTTTCAATTAGTGTATTTAATAGAAAAAAATAAGACATTATTTCTCACTATTACTCACTGATAAAGTTTTAAAGAGTGTACAAGGTAAACATTTGCATGCATGTACCTGTACAATGAATGCCCACCATTAATGTTAAGTCGTTGAATGAAAACAGAGAATACAAAATACAATGCATGATGTTCACTCATTGGACTCATTGATGTTGTATAACTTGTTCTTGTAATCCATCATACTGCATGTTGTGCTTTCGAGTTTGATCGTTTGATCGGACAAAGCACAACGAAGAACAACACAACTTCGGTGGTTGAATTCATTTGCACTCATTCAATGTTGTTGTGTACTCTGAATACGACTTAACACCCATGAATGTGGATGGGCATTCATTGTACGAGTACATTCTTGCAGATGTCTAGTTTGTAGGTCCTTAGGTTGACCCTGGCAGCGACTGAGCTTACTTCAGCCCTAATTAAAACCACTCGTTATACCATACAGAAATGTAATAAAAAAAGTAATTCTAGGTATATCCTCAGAAGTATGTAAGGGTGTTACAAACCTATGCACAAAGGCATAGTGCCCTTTACATAGTGTGGTGTAGGATATTAAACACTATAGGTTGTACAGAACTCTAAGTGACACAAGTTTATTAATACTATGGACTGAAGGAATTGGAAATATCTAGTTGACCAAAATATGGTTTCGAATAACATTCGGAAAGAAAACAACACTCCGCCTAGGGAAATTTACCACTACTGGAAGTATTTCCTAGGAAGAGGAGGAAAATTCGTCCACCATTAAATTGGAAATAACATATTTGGTAGCGCTCGTAATTTCGTTATTCCCTAATTAACACATACTCATGTATTTATAAATATTTGTACAAGAGTCTGTCTCCTTATATACATATGTGTACGCATACAAAGTTGTATATATTTTTCGTAAGCGAAGACAACAAATGTCCAACTTTAATCCTAACTGATGTTTCTATTAAACTTTCACATCTGCTTTTTGTAATACTCTCTTTTTGCTCTCGACGACTACGACCTAATGTTCTTGGCGTTGTTGTTGTTGCTATTATTTTTCATGCCGTTTTAGTTTGAAGTTGAAGCAGTAGCTGCTGCTGTTGGTTGGTCTTGTTTTTTTTTTTCGGGTTTTGAATAAGTACAAACATAAACATGTAATATGGTATTTTGTGTTGTAGTTGTTGGTTTGTTTTGTTTTTTGGTAGAATTTACCAAACAAAAAGAAATGTATACAAAACTTTAAATGTTTATTTATTAAAATCGTTTGTAGAGTTTTTTGAAATTATTTATTTTGTTTACACATTTTTCAACAAGATACAGAATTCCATTTTAGTATTTATGTGTTTGTATGCGATAATTTTTAAAATTTGGTGCGTATGTTTTACAGTTATATTCATATCAAACCACATATAGTCCATTTAAAAAATATTTTTAAAAAATCCACGCCACCTGTAGTCCCTTTAAAAAATATTATTAAACCAGTAAGGAAAGCAGTAAAGTTGGAATGGGTCGACTATATGATACCCTTCACCACTTTGGGTATATTGTACATATGAATCCTTACAATTGTATGCCAATGTCCCCTCGAAGGAACATACTCATGTGTTTCTGCAAACTATGATAAATTTAATTTCATTCAGGCCGATTTAGAGTCGTCTGCGCATCATGGGACCAATTTATGAAGAACGATTTTTAGGAAAATTGATACACGCAATTCGGTACGCCGCACTGTTAAATGTTTAATTCCAATCAGACACCCGTTCGCATTACATATAAAACCTATGGCTGCATCTGCACCAATTTCAACAAAACGCAATAACGTCATTCATGTCTCAATTTTATAATTTGTGCAAAATTTCGTGTTAATCGCATGAATATTAGGAGTTTGGTAAACCATTTATGTAAAAACGGATGAATGTATGTGTATATGTGGGAGATATCGCAATCTGAAACGATTTTTCGAAATTACGACACATCATTCTAGACTCAATTCAGTACGCCATGCTAAATTTTGTGCATATCAAAGGATATATAGGGACTTGGTGCACTATTTACCTAAAATCGGATGAAAATATATACGGGAGGTACATGTAAATCTGAACCGATTTTCACGAAATTTAACACATACCGTTCTACACTTAATTAAGTACGCCATAATAAATTTCGTGCAAACCGAAGGATATATAGGGTGTTTGGTACACCATTTACACTAAATCGGACGAAAAAAATATATGGAGCTATATTTGAATCTGAACCGATCTTCCCGAAACTCACCACTCATCATTCTAGACTCAATTCAGTACGCTATGACAAATTTTATACAAATCGAAGAATATAAAGGGACTTTGGTTCACTATTTACCTAAAATCGGACGAATGTATATACGGGAGCTATATCTAAATCTGAACCAACTTTCACGAAACTAAACACACATCACTCTAGACCTAATGTAGTACACTATGCCAAATTTCGTGCAAATCGAAGGATATATAAGGACTTTTGTTCACTATTTGCCTAAAATCGGACGAAAATATATATGGGAGCTGTATCTAAATCTGAACCGACTTTTCCCAATTTCAATTTCCAATATTTCACGTGTTCCAAATTTCATCCAATTCGGATAATAAATGCGACCTGTCCTTTGTTTACAATTTAACATGGACAGGCAGAGAGACGGACGGACGGACATGTATAAATCGACTGAAAAGTGATTCTATGCATATTCTCAAAAGGAACCATGTGTCTATCTCGTTTCCTTTTGCCTGTTACAAACATATGCACAAAGACATAATACCCGGTACCACAGTGTGGTGAAGGGTAAAAAAAGGGGTTTATATGTGGACTACCTCTAAAAGGGTAAATATTAATAATTTTTGGTAGGGAGATTTGTTACCATATACGACTACAAAATATCAAATTACAGGGAATTTGATTGAAAAACGCGTTCAAGAACCTCAAAATACCGACAATTGACGGTATACTTATATGGGGGATACCAAAAAAATTTACCTATGTTTACTATTTTTAGTGGAAAGATTTGATACCCAATAAGAACTCAAAGTACTAAATAACAGCCAATTCGGTGAAAAAATTCGATCAAAACCCACAGAATACTGAATGTTGGGGGTACCGTTATATGTGGGTTACCAGAAAAAGTGGACCGATATTTATAATTTTTTGTTTAGATATTTGGCACCAATTAAGAATCCAATGTATCAAATTTCAGCGAATCCGGTCGAGAAAAGAGCTCAAGAACCTGTTTGACCTGTTTGCAGACAAAAGACTTTTTAGGGTCGGAAATGATTATTTCGATGAGTTATAAACATATATATAGGGGTACCTATATATGGGGGCTACCAGAAAAAGTGGACCGATAAGAACCCAATGTGGAAAACTTCAGCGAATTCGGTTGAAAAATGCGCTTATGAACCCCAAAATACCGAAAAATGGGAAGTACCCTTATATGGAAGGTATACTTAAACGTGGACCGATAAAGCCCATCTTCGAACTTGACCTGCCTGCAGACAAAAGACGACTCTATGCAAAATTTTGGCGATCTATCTCAATTTGTTAGACGCTAGAGTGATTCAACAGACAGACGTCATAGAATTTTATGCTGATCAAGAATATATACTTTATAGGGTCGGAAGTGATTACTTCGATGAGTTACAAACAGAAAAACAAAATTAATATACCCTCTATACTATGGTGGAGGGTATGAAAAGTTCTGGAAGAGACCAATTGATATCAAATAAATATAACTACACAAAATAATAATTTTATATTATTCACAACTGTGTTGTTAGGGTATTATACGTTCTTGTAGCCTCATTTTATAAGTTTTATAGTCCATTTAAAAATATTTTTAAAAAAATCCACGCCACATATTGTCCCGAATACATTTGTACCTTACTATGGTGGAGGGTATATTATGTTTGTTTTCCGTTTATAATTCACCGAAATAATCATTTTCAAATATATTTTTATATCAGCGTAAAATTCTATGACGATTTAAGCATATCCGTCCTTGTTTCTAAACTGCTTACTTAGACCATAGTTGCATCTGTTGGCGGATTCTCAATTAAGTTTTCGAACTGAATAGACGTATTTTTTGTGTCTGAAAAAAAGAAAACTAAATTTGGAAAATTAAAAAAAACATATATATACAATTATAAAGGCCTGAAAAGAAAAATATCTTATTATGGACGATTGGTTGTCTGTGGAGGAAAGAATTTCATCCGAAAAAGTCCCCCCGGATAAAGGTGCGGATAGCAGAAAATCGAGAAGAATCAATACGAAATTACCATCCAAATTTTGCTCGGAGGAATCATTGAGCTCTTCCGAAGTTTCGCAAAACAATGCGAAGTCAAAAGATTTGAGCGCAAAATCAAGATACAAATCTAAAGCAAATGATGAAAGGACATTTTGTAGCGATGCAAGCCAAAATGAATTTCTCCCCGTAAGTTCACAAGATAAGGTTAGTAGAATAGATTCTGTTGCTGATCTTACAATCGAAAGTGGTCAATCTCAAACTAAACGTCCCCGAATTTGTGAGTCATCTGACATAGCCCTAAAAGTGACACAGAATTCCCAAAATCGATTCGCATTATTGAATGATATTGACATACTTCTTGAACCATCTATCCCAAGAGCACAGCCGTCTCAAAGCCAACGTGAAATCAATGTCAACGAGCAAAATACATCTATTAGTAGAAATGAAAAATCGCCCAATTCTTTAATTAATCTTAAGGGGTTTTGTCCGCCAATTTTTCTTTTTGATGTAAACATAACAGATTTGATACGAACACTTAAATCCAAGGACATCGTTTTTAAAATTGTAAACAAGAGTCAAAGAAAAAGTAAATTATATCTTAAAGACCCTGCAGTACATTCAGAAATGATTGATCTCCTTAAAACCAAGGAAATACCAGCATACACTTATACACCTAAAGAACATAAACGTTCTCGACTAGTTTTAAGGGGTCTTCATTACAAAACAACCTTAGATGAGATTAAGAGCGATATTAATGCGTTAGTGCCAAATACGGTGGAGGATGTTAGGAAATTTTCGACCGAATTTTCTAAAAAAAATAATATAGATACTGGACTTTACTTGATTACCCTCTTGCCAGGAAAATCTGTAACTGAATTAAGGGCTCAAAAATATATTTGCTTCCAGAAGGTAACATGGGAAATACCCAAATCAAATTTGAAGGTTGTTCAATGTTGGCGTTTCCAGCATTGGGGCCATATCTCAAAAAATTGTAGCAGACTATATGTCTGCATGAAATGTGATCAAAAGCACGCACCAGGTGACTGCAAATTCGTATCTAACGAAGAAAATAAGCCTTATTGTGCGAATTGCAAGCAATTCGGTCATCCGTCTAATTATAGGGGCTGTAGTGCTTACAAAGATTACTTGAAGAATCAGGAACAAACTAAATCTATAGCTAAGGAAAAAAAGCGTTAGCTTCCTGCAATGTGTCAAAAGTTTTAAACGGTATCAACACTTGTAACCAAAGTGGAACATACGCTAGTTGTTTTACAGACCCTCAGCACATAAGATCGAAACCTGTTATAATGGAGGCATTTTTGAAAATTGCTAAGGATATTTGTCAGGCGGAAACTATAACCCTGGAGGACAAAATCGAAAATTTTGTTAGGTACTATAAAACACTGTCAAAGGAACAAGCAAGGAATCAATGCTTAGAACTTTTAGAGGAAATAAAACAAATATATGGTCCGTAATTTTTTAAATTTTCTGTCATTTAACGTTAGATCGCTTATTGAAGCGAGTCGTAGAATTGAATTATCAAAGATTTTAAATGCAAATAACATTGATTTCGCCTTTATACAAGAAACTCACTTAAGAGATGTCCATAGAGTTGCATTAGAAAATTACGCGTTCGTAAGGGACAATAGTTCCCAAGGGGTAGCAATAGCTTTAAGAAAATCATTCAAATTTCAAAAGGTGATTGTAAGGGATTTCACATATCCTAGCTTGTTTTTAAGTATTGGTATCATTTTAAATGGCGTTGAACACAGAGTTTGGATTGGTTCAATTTACATCCCATGCAATGCTGATCGCACTCAATATAGTGCCAGTTTGGAAGCTCTGAATAGTATTTCCCGAAATTACTACGGATTGATAATTGGGGGTGATTTTAACTCCAGACACTCGGATTGGGGTGACACATTAAATAATATGAATGGGAACACCTTTTACGAATGGATTCAGGAATCGTCGGTGGATTTTTTAAGAATCTCAGGCTCCGTTCCATCTTTCCCAAATGGTGCATCATTTCTAGACCATATTATAGTAAGTACAAACTTAATCGATCCGATATCTCAAAATTTCCAAATAAGCTCCTTACCAACATTTTCTGACCATTTTCCCTTAAAATTGCACTTAAAATTGTCATCGTTATCTATTATTTTGAGTCCTCTAAAATCTTATACTTCCTATAAAAACACAAATTGGGATACATTCCGAGTTGATATTCAAGATGGTTTGTTGAATAGCTTTCCAGATTCAAAAAGGAATCTCTCTAATATTGAGATAGACTTTTATATCGACAATATTTCAGATGTGATAACCAATGCTCATACCAGGCACTCGGAAATTAAAAAAATGGGTAAAAAATACATCGTTTCAGATGCAATAAGAAACCTCTTCAAATTGAAGTAGTTTTATTTATGGCGGTACCAAGGTATATAAAGTCTTTAACTACCTCGAAGCTGTAGTTCTCAAGTTCCACAGTTGGTCCGAGTCTACTGGACGTCTTGCGCGTTGATAGCATCAGCTTGGTCTTCTCGCCGTTTACTGCCAGACCCACTTTGGCAGACTCCTTTTCAATTTGTTCAAAGGTGGCTGTTACCGCTCGCAATGTTCGACCCATTATATCGATGTCATCGGCGTAGGCGAGTAACATGTGTTGTTTGGTGTACAGAGTGCCATTTCTGTTCACCTATGCGTCTCGTATGACCTTTTCCAGTAGAATGTTAAAAAGACCACAGTACACACAGTCACCTTGTCTGAATCCTCGTTCGGTATTGAAGGGCTCCGATAGGTCCTTTCCTACTTTATCCTGCATAGCCGTATTAATTTTGCAGGAATGTCGAATGCGGCTTTATAGTCGACAAATAGGTGGTATGTGTCGATGTGTTTTTCGTGTGTCTTTTCCAGGATTTGGCGCAGAGTGAAAATCTGGTCAATGGTGGATTTGCCAGGTCTGAAGCCGCATTGGTATGGTCCGATGATGTCATTGACCATTGCCTTAAATCGTTCACACAGCACACTGGATAGCACTTTATATGCGATGGGAAGGAGACTTATTCCTCTATATTTGGCACATATCGTCTTGTCTCCTTTTTTGTGCACGGGACAGAGGATGCTGAGGTTCCAATCATTGGACATGCATTCATCTAGCCAAATTTTGCTAATCAGCTGGTTTTTCGCATCAGTAGCATTACGACACTCCTGATCGTACCATGGGTTTCTTGGTGGTGGTTTTTGGTACCCAATTGTTCCTTTTGCTGCAGTTTGTAGGCAATTCTTTGCCATTGTGCTTCTATACTATTATCGGAACAAGAAGTGCTTTCTTCAAGCAGATGGGTAAGTTGAGCGGAGTAGGCCTCGGCTACGTGTTGTCTTTGCAACTTTCCGACGACGAGATTCCGTGTTGTATTAGATCCCATCTTTGCTGCACAATTAAGACGGGTGCGTACCTTGGTTGCCACAAGGTAATGGTCCGAATCGATATTCGCTCCTCGGATATATCGGACTCTAAAACACTGGATGAATGCCTTCCGTCTACTTGTTGTGTTTGCAGCTTTCCGACGTCGAGTTTCCGTGTTGTATTAGATCGCATCATTGCTGCAACATTAAGACGGGCTGCCACAAGATAATGGTCCGAATCGATATTCGCTCCTCGGATCGATCGGACGTCTAAAATACTGGATGAATGCCTTCCGTCTATCACAACATGATCAATTTGATTTCTCATTACTTGATCAGGAGAGCCAGGTGGCCTTGTGTATATCGAGATGCTTGAATCTGGTGCTGCTAACTACCATGTTTTTTTGCTGCCGCGAAGTCAATCAACCTCATGCCGTTTTCGGATGATTCTTCATGAAGGCTGAATTTTCCAACGGTGGGGCCAAAGATATTTTCCCTTCCGATTTTTGCATTAAAATCTCTTAGCAGAATTTTAATGTCATAGCCAGGACAACGGTCATATGCTGTTTCTAGGCGCTCGTAAAATATGTCTTTGGTCTGTTCATCTTCGTTCGGAGCATGGGTGCAAATGAGACTGATGTAGAAGAACTTCGCTTTTATACGGATTATTGCAATTCGCTTATTTACTGGAGTGAATCTAGAGTCAAAGTCTTTTATTCTCCTGTTAACCATAAATCCGCAGCCAAATTCGTGTCTCGTTTCATGACAGCTATAATACAGGGCGTAATCCCTTTCCATCGCATTTCCTGTAAGGCAATAATATCGGCTTTGTACTTCTTGAGTACATCCTCGAAAGCGAACACTGCGCCTGTTCTGTACAGCGTGCGCACATTCCAAGTGCAGATTCGCAGATTGTGGTTCTTTATACGTTTGCGGCGGTGGTCAACATTGGGCGGGTTTGGTTTTCTTTTTCTTAGCTTTTTCATAGTAGGTTGGGTTTTCCGAGAGTTGACAACTAACCCGACACCTCAGCCCATTTTTTTATAGTTCATATGGGTGAACTTGCGGCACATATTAGCTCACTATTTCATCGTGGGAGATGAGAATAGCTCCCCAGGTGGCACCGCGGGGAGGTCAGTGTCCACAATTGAGATGAAAGAGGGACCAAGATAAGCCTGGACTTCGCCATGTTAAAGCCAATCAGAACCGTTGCTTGGTATCTATCATCCCCTACGCCACCCTACGCTTTTCAACCGAATTCGCTGAAATTTGGTACAGTGGATTCTTCTTTGGTAAATCAATCATCACACATCATGGTAACATATGCCAAATTCGTTTTTGTGCAATTGAACAGTTCAAAATATAATCTCCAGTTTTTTAATACCCACCAGTTTATTGTTTATTGTACCCTTTAATTCGTTGGTGCACCATTTACTAAATACGGGAGCTATATCTAAATCTGAACCGATTTCAACTTCAGTACGTTGTGCAAAATTTCGAGCCAATCAGCCTAAATTTGGCTCTTTGGTGCACCATTTGCTAAATACCGGACGAAAATATATATGGAAGCTATATCTACCCTAACTTCAGCACGATGTGCAAAATTTTGTGCCAATAGGCCTAAATTTGGCTCCTTAGTGCAACATTAACTTAAAATCGGATGAACATATATATGAGAGCTATATCTAAATCTGAATCGATTTCAATAAAACTTGGCACACGTTAGGCTATCCGAACTTCAGTACGTTGTTTTGTGTCAAATTAGACTTTTTGGTGCACCATTTACTTAAAATCGGACGAAAACATATATGGGAGCTATATATAAATCTGAACCGATTTTCGTCTTGGGCGAAATAAGTGACCTATCCCAAATTTCATCCAATTCGGATTATAAATGCGACCTATACTTTGTTTACAATTTAACACCAACAAACGGACGGACATGCATAAATCGACTCAGAAAGTGATTCTATGCCTATTCTCAAATGGAACCATGTGTCTATCTCGTTTCCTTTTGCCTGTTACAAACATATGCACAAAGACATAATACCCTGTACCACAGTGTTGTGAAGGGTATAAAAATCCACGCCACCTATAGTCCCTTTAAAAAATATTTTTAAAAAATCCGCGCTTTTTTATAGTCCTTTAAAAAATATTCGGTCATGGTATAAGTTGTAAAAACTTTGTAAGTGGTTCTATACCCTTTAAAAAATATTCGGTCATGGTATAAGTTGTAAAATCTTTGTTAATGGTTCTATACCGAACATAAATAAAAACCAATATTTCTCAATATCCTCAAAGGATATAAATCTATTCCATTTCAAAATTAATTTTCACAGTGCACCAATATACAAATTTTTCAACAATGCCAATAGAATTCCGCTCTAATATGTTGTTTATGGTCCCGAATTGAGAAAGTGAAATCAAAATGAAACATTCCTTGACTCGAGAAAGAAAACAGAAAGAAGTGATATTTTGTAAACAACAATTTTTCAACATATCAAACATTGTTTTTTGTTTAGCGAACTCATGTTTTTTGTTACCAAAGCGAAAACTTTGAACTTTAGATGTTAGCTAACTGCTGATTGTTATTGGCTAGCCCCTATCGAAGCAGCAGGAAAAAAAACACAGCAGTCATATGCTGTTCCAGCAGTAACGAGCGATAAACTTACACCAAGGACATAACAAACAACAACTTTTCTTTCATGTCCATGACAAAAACTGCAGTCCTTTTTCTGCTGGCAATGGTGGTTGAAGAGTGGTGGGGAAAAATACGCGCCCGCGTTTTGTATAAAAGTCAAGTTTAAAATTTATTGCCTTCACTAAGGGTGCAACTATTTTCATTTAGCTTCATTCTTTTTTTGCACACCAATAACAACTACAACATTGGGACATTGGGCTAACACCAAAAGTTGTTAATAGCCGAGAAGAATCAAAACAAGAACTCACAACAACAGTAGCAACAGCATCAACATGGAATCCAGTAAACCAACATAAAACATGTGTAGAAATGTATTGAAATTACAAAGTTTTTGGGGAGAGGGCGAGGCATGCGAGCCTGCTACATATATGTACGACGGACGACCCATTACTTGCTACCATTATTCTTAACAAAAACAAAAAATGGAATGGAATGGGGCTGGTGGTGCAATGAGAATAAATGGTGTTTTATTTTTGCTGTTATTATTTGGGAGTTTAGAGAATTCAAAGTTTCGCTGCAGAGAAAAATTTATGATTTTTTCCTAGTTGTTGTTGTTTTTTTGAGAACAACCAAAAATATTTTTTAAATCTAATATAAATTGATTTATAAAACTCCAGAGAAATGTCGAAATAGATGGGAATTGAAATGTACCATAAATTTCATTTTGGATTACAATTTAAGGTCAATAATGTGGCAGTTTAAATTATGTAGAAATAATGTGAAATATATTTTTATACCCTTCGCCACACTGTGGTTCAGGGTATGGTATTATGTCTTTGTGCATATGTTTTTAACAGGCAAAAGAAAACGAGATAGACACATGGTTCCTTTTGAGAATATGCATAGAATCACTCTATGTCCATCTTAAATTGTAAACAAAGTACAGGTCGAATTTTTTAATTCAAATTGAATGAAACTTGACACAGCTCATTTATTTGGCCCAAGGACGAACCCTATTGAAATTGGGAACAAATCGGTTCAGATTTAGATATAGCTCCCATATATATTTTCGTCCGATTTAAAGTAAATGGTGCACCAAAGTACCAATATATCTTTCGATTCGCACGAAATTTGGCATAGCCTACTAAATTAAGTCTAGAGTGATGTGTGTTAAGTTTCGTGAAGATCGGTACAGATTTAGATATAGCTCCCATATATGAAGAATGGCATACATCTATTCCGATGTCATTCTTCAGTTCCCACTGTAGTGGTTGAAATTGCCGTTTAGGGTTTAGATATACTTCTAAGCAGTAAAGGGTGATTTTTTAAGAGCTACAGGAAAAAAGAGTAAGGGGAGCAATAGAGTTGGACGGGGTAGACAAAATTATACACTAAAAAACTACCAGTGTACTTTAACTTCTGAGCTAAAATTCGAGCCTGGGCAAAATCTCCCAATAGTTGGGTACAACTGTCATCTATGGAGGTAAATTTCGAGCCTTTAAATTTTATATCAGATTAAAAGTCAACCAATCCGCATTAATACATTGACAAATTTTTCAGTTCAAGTTTTCTGATATGGAACATATACGCCATAATATGCAAATTTTGTATATTTTCCACAAATTGTTTGGTCTGTTAGACCGACTAAATATTAACCGATTATCATTGATAGGGTTATGCTGTGTATATGTTTGTGGCATCCGGATTATATTCGTAATGGTGGCATCTGCAGCGATTAGAAAAACCAATAAGAAAAGTTCAAAAGTCGGACATAGACGAATATAGTCATAGCATCTTTGGAGGAACATTGAAACGGAATCAGACGAAATTAAATGTGTAAACTACATAGGTAAATTGAAAAACATATACACATACAATTCTGAAATCGATGCAAAATTGCATGTAAATCGGGCAGATTTGGTAT
>NW_026872970.1:0-14182 GCF_032173495.1 Musca vetustissima | reverse complement strand
GATACAGATAACAAAAATAAATTGAAAGCTATTCAAACAAAACAAGTAATTTTCAAATTCTCTCACGCACTCATCCACATTATATTGCTGACTATATATGGCGGTAAAAAACACCAACCTGACCTAAAACAAAACACAGAAACGTAGGCCAAAATCAAAACAATACAAAATTCTCACATTCAATTTGGGGGGAGAACAATCAGAATTTCGAAAATGATTATTTGGGTGAACGAAAAAACAATTTGCGCAAAAAATGGGCTAGCAAAAATAAATGAAATTTTCGCCAACATAATTTGCTTACAAAATTCCAGAGCCAAAGCCAAGCCTTTTTTTATTTCTCGTCGAATATTGTTATGAATTCCAAATTCAAAACGGTTGACATAATTTCAGTTTCATTGCTTCGACATTGCTTTGGTATGGAATCAGGAGAGAAAAGGCAATTTAATATTTTTACGGGTCATTTTGTGGGACTTTATGGACCTTTTTTTTATAAAAGTGTACAAGTTAACAAGGTGCTGTTTAAATATTCTAAAAACGCTTCAAAAATCAAATGTTCACTTGAATGAGCACTCAAAAAACGAAAAAAAAAACACTGGCGTTTACATAACCATATTCCCCCCCAACCGAAAAATAAAAACCTTTTTTTTAGACAGGTTGACAATCACAGACAATTGAGTGCCACTTTTGATCCCTCCTCCTACTTACGCTGCTACCAGTTGTCCCATCCTCATTTTTCTTTAAGAATTTTTTATACATAAACCCAAATAATCATAAGAATTTGTCGTTTTCGTTTCAGATTGGCTTCTTTCACCTTTATTGTGGCAGAAATGTTCCAACGAAATGAGCAGCTGTACCGAAGGTAAGTATGGTCATGTTAAACTTGTCCTTTTTACTTTTAATATTTTTTTGGTTAAAGTCGTTTTGTCGAATCTAAGAAAATTGAAATTATTCCAAACACATATTTATGTCGCAATTTTTACCGTATTCTTTTCACTTGTAATAGTTGGAGGATATGTGCTTGTATTTGTCTGGATGATGGCATCGGTGTGTCATCTCATTTTCATTTTCAATGGCAATCAAACCCTAAAGTATGCCAGGGAATTCGTTTAACATACCCCAAATTGAGCGGGACCTTTATATAGGCTATGTCAGAACACGAATACCAAAATACATCCACACTACATGAGCATAGGTCAATTTTTTCGGACAGTATCCCACATAAGGGCACCCCCAATTTGCGGTATTTTGGGATACTTTAGCGCGTTTTTCAACCGTATTCGCTGCTATTTGGTATTTTGTAGTCGTATATGGTAACAAGTCTCCCTACCAAAAATTAGTAATATTCGTCCCCTTGTTGGGGGAGGGTATAAAAAGGAGATTATATGGGCCCTTTTTATACCCTTCACCACAGTGTGGTACAGGGTACTATGTCCTTGTGCATATGTTCGTAACAGGCAAAAGGAAACGAGATAGACACATGGTTCCTTTTGAGAATATGCATAGAATCACTTTCTAAGTCGATTTATGCATGTTCGTGCGTCCGCCCGTCTGTTCGTCTGTCTGTCCATGTTAAATATTAAACAAAGTCCAAGTGCCATTTATGATCCGAATTGGATGAAATTTGGCATACGTCACTTATTTGGCCCAAGGACGAACCCTATTGAAATTGGGAAAAATCGGTTCAGATTCAGATATAGCTCCCATATATATTTTCGTCCGATTTCAGGTAAATGGTGTACCAAAGTCCCTATATATCGTTCGATTTGCACGAAATTTGGCACAGCGTACTGAAAAAGTTCTAGAATGTTGTGTGTTATGTTTCGTGAAAATCGGTTCCGATTGAGATATAGCTCCCATATATATTTTAGTCCGATTTCATGTAAATGGTGTACAAAAGTCCCTATATATCGTTCGATGTGCACGAAATTTCCTGAAAATCGGTTCAGATTTAGATAAAGCCCCCATATATATATTTTCGTCCGATTTTATGTAAATGGTGCATTAAAGTCCATATATATCCTTCGATTTACACGAAATTTGGCACATCATACTGAAATAAGCCCAGAAATATGTATGTTAAATTTTCTAAAGATCGATTCAGATTTAGATATAGCTCCCCTCTATATTTTTGTCCGATTTTATGTAAATGGTGCTCCAAAGTCCCTATATATCCTTCGATTTACACGAAATTTTCGGCAGCTTAATGAATCAAGCCTTGAATGATGTGTGTTAAATTTCGTGAAAATCGGTTCAGATTTAGATACAGCTCCCATATATATTTTCGTCTGATTTTATGTAAATGATGCACCAAAGCCCCTATATATCCATCGATTTGCACGAAATTTGGATTTATAAGTAAATGTAGAACTCAACATGTGGCCGAATGCACAAAACATACTCAAATAAGTGTAACCTAACATGTGACAAGTTTAGGTGAAGCAACTCTATATCTGACCAAAAGTATAGGTTACAGAATGACATGTCTAATTTCATGTTAATAGCCCTTCAAAAATGTGACGTCTGTTAGGATTCCATCTGTTGAATATACCCAATGTGGGTATATTCGGCCCCGTCCGACTATAGTTATCTGATTTTTTTTTTTTTGGTTTTAAGACTCTGTTGTAATCATTTCACCTGCGAAGTATATGGAGAATAAAACTAGAACGTAAGGTTCGTTAATGAACTATTTGTGGACTATAGCCACATTTAGGCATAGCCCTAGCCCTAGCCCCTGTGTGGGAGGTAGCAGAAAGAGTGGATCGGTCGTATCGAACTAAGTTTAGAATAAATAACATAAACCTTACCGGGAAGGAATATTTTATACGCAAACACGATGCTCTATTTAAGCTGAGACCTTCCCTAGGGTTAAACCAGTGAGCGGAGCAGTATAGTCGGACGGGGCCGACCATACGATACCCTACACAACTTCCATGAATATCCAACTTTCTGTGGTTCTATATTCTGAGATTGGGCAATATTTCGCGATATTTACACACTTTTCAATGACTAGAGGCCAGCAAATGTTACTAATAATCAGTACAACACCTTTAATTACTTGTACAGATTCCCTTCACCGTGGGTTGTGTTGTGATGTTCGGCTTTCGACTCGAAAAGTACAAATAATTAAGTTTTCGGTCCACTTCATCCGAAAAATATTATCTGATCATCACCTAACATTTTAGGCGTTGTCCTTGACCATAACTGGAACCTCATGGAACATTTCAAAGCGATCATCACTATATTTCCGCCCTCCAGTGTGATAATAGGTTACTAAATAATATATGAATACATAAGCACCTGTAAATATTTAAGTGTAACTCCCGCATCCGAGTACCTACGAAAATATAATTGGTATCAATTTAATGGTCAACCACTCCTCTTGGATATACTATCAACTTCTCGGGTCTATGTCCTTCAGTGGTAAATATATACGCTATAGAATACAAATTTTGTCATTTTTCACACAAAAGTTAGGGTCCATTTGACCCGCTAAATATTGACCGATCTTTATCAAAACATGCATGCTTATTCTTTGGCCCGATCCCCTTCTCCATGCAAAATTTCAGGATGTTCGAGCCATTATTGCGGCCTCTGGAGCGACCAGAAAAACCGACAAAAATAAAGTTTTTGGTCCATTTCATCCCCTAAATATTAACCGATCTTTTCCAAAAACAATAGGGGTCTTCATTGGCCAGAACCCATCCTACATACAAAATTTCGTGAAGTTTGGTCCATAACTGTGGCCTGTATCGTGTTTACAAATTATAATGGACAGACGGACGGACGGACGGACACACATGTCTAGATCGACTCAGCTAGTCGAGATATGACGATCGGTATACTTAAAGGTGGGTCTAGGACCAATATTTCGCGGCGTTACAAACTTCTGGGGCTGCACAAAGCTATAATACCCTGACAACATAGTTGTGTAGGGTATAAATATAGCCTAACTACGAAATTGTTTTAATAACCACAAGCTACACTTTTCTTGAATTACCAAAATTTTTCCCGATGTGGAAAAGCATCAGAGATTTTTATTTCCGATTCTTATTATAAAAAAACTGTATCATATATCATCTGGTCGTCTAGTGAACTCCATTCACCCCAAATACTATTTCCAAATTTTAGTCACACCACCGAAAAAAAAACTAAAAATAACAACTTACAAAAAATTATGCTAATTTTATGTGTCAATTATGTGCCAATAAGCATAGGAGAAACGTTATTAACATACCAAGCATGTTTCAAACTATTTTACAGACAAACATACTCTCACACACACACACACACACGAATATTCACTCCCATTTCTGTTACGGTCACAGCATGGACAGACATGCAATCAGACGGCGAAGGACTCACCAACGCAAAAAAGGAACCACAGTCTGATTATTAAGATGCAGGAGAGCAAAAAAAGGGACTTTAATCTAATCGTTTGACTTGCCACACATTTCACATTCTCATGTGGAGAACGGTTATCCCAAAAAAACAAACTGTCCCGACCAAAAGTCAAGCCACAAAATAAGACAAAAATACCGAAATATAGATAGTCTGACAGACGGGCAAATAGACAAAGGAATTTCGATTGTGTGTGTGTGGGTGTGTGAACGATTTGTATGCGGTCTAACAAGTGGTCAAATTGATGATATTTTTTTCGCTCGTCTTCATCTACAACAAAACCAAAAAATATGTAAAAATTTGTAAACCAAATTGTTATGGTTGTTATCATTGTGGCTGTGGTACTGGCCACATTTTTCGTGAGTGTCTCTGTGGCCACTTATGTTAAACAGCAGCACAAATGGTTGATTTTCCTGTGATTTTTTTGTTCTTTGTGAACATATAAAATGTTTTCCCCAATAACGAAAATAGAGGAGAGCAAACCTTTGATGGAAATTGTCAACTGTCGATAGAGACCTGGCTGCCTTCTTTGGAATACGCTTTTAATTCCATTTTTAGTGTTTGGTCCCTATTTTTTGTTGTTTTTTTTAATGTGTTTTTAGTTTCTCTCCTCCTCTACATTTTCAGTTTTTTAATGTTTTTTTCTTGCATTTTAAGGTGTATGAAAATTATGGAATTATGTATTTTTAATGTCATGTTCCAGGATGTGATTTTTGTGTTGATGTCGTTACCAGAAGTAGTTGGTCGTTAAATTTAATAGAAATGTCTTTAAGGACACCTGATAACAGATTGGTGTGATTTTTAAGAGCCACACTGAAGATGGCGTTGAATATTAAAGTGTTATTTTAAGGGGCGGTGAGGAATATCAGAGGGCTTTGAATGGGGCTTATGTTTAAATGTAATCAGTTGAGGTGAAATTGTGGGAAAAATTCAAATAATATCGGTAATTTATGAGCGATTGCATTGGAATTTCAAATACCCAAAGAAACATAGTGTGAACAAATCAAATGTACATAGACAGACGGAGGAGCGGACAGGCTTACATCAACTCAAAAAGTAAATCTGTTATAGGTTAAGGCTAATTTGGGTACAACAAAGCTCCGTATTACCGACATTCGGTATTAGAAGAATTAAAGACAAATTTACCAAATAAAGAATTGGTAATTTTAGAAAGTGAAAAAATATTTGTTGGGTGTTTTCGTGGTCCTAGGCACATTTTTAACCGAGGAGGGCGTAGTTTTTATTCTAGGTTATTGAAGGTGAAAAATTTCTTCACAGAAATTTTCACCATAACTCCATATTTTTTATGTATCCATATATTATCGCTGAATAGATTGAAGTATTAGGTTGTCCAATAAGTTTCTTCCGCGTCACGCTATGAATGAGTCTTACTGGCTATGATTATATAAACATGCCGTTTGTGGCATCGGTTTCAGTCGTCCCAGAGCTCTTTCAATGTAGTATTCATTGGTGACAAAGCCTCTTTTAAAATTCTTTTTTCCCCTTCAATATGAAGAACCAAAAGAATCATTTACGGCATGTTATGCTTCATTGCGTTAAAAAGGAAATAGTACAAAGGACACTGCAGACGAAGTTTACACCATTTACGGGAGTGGTACTACAATCATTAGGAGGACGAAATTGTTTTACGAAATTTAGAACCGACAATTTTGATTTGCAAGATGAAGGCCGAAGCGGCCGCCCAGTAACGACAGATGCGGACCATATCAAGACTGTGCGAGATAGTGGATGACACTAATATTCCCAAGACAACGGTACATAGGCATTTGATCAAGATGGGATGTGCAAACCTGTATGAAAAGGGAAGAAACTTATGGGGCAACCTAATATCTACCGAAAATGATCCTTATAGGTCTGTATTCATATATTTTTAACCAAATTGGCTGCAAGTTGTCATTGGTGTTATTTAAAGTGAAAAACATTATTGCAGGATTAATGTGCCGTAGCCGTCATATAAATTTTAATATCGATATTGGCTGTAATTTAGTTTAGGATTCGTGGTGAATTTTCCCACCGATAATCGCTTGTCACCATATATTAGAACATCTGAATTTACACACATTAAAGATGCAGTCATATACAACTCGTGTTATTATTAAAGGTTTGTGGTTCCTTGAATTGACCCTGGCAACGGTTGAGCTTACCTCAGCCCTAGATAAAACCACTAGTTATAAATTCGCAGTAAAAAAATAATATTGTGCTGTTTTTTGTTTGGTGTATTCAGTTGTGAGTTACAGGGTGTTAGAAATGTAAGTCAATAACGAGAAACTTCGGTACATTTTACAGTTTAGCTTTGACAAAGTCGAAAACGCAGGTCAAGCGGCTAAAATTGTGAAGCAGCCAATTATGTGCAACTTTGGTTTCGTAGATTCCGGAAATGTCGATATAATCGGAGAAGTGGTCGAAATTGACCGGCATGTTAGCAGACGTAATATCGCTCAGAAACTGAAAATCGATAATAAAACTCTTTTAAGCCATTTACACAAAGCTGGATTCAAAAAGAATCTCGATGTTTGGGGACCACACCAAATTAACAGAAAAAATAGGTTGAATCGAATTTCCATTTGCGAAGTCTTGGCCAATTGGAATGAGGTAGAAAGATCGTGGTCAAAGAGCGGTGAAGCACCTCAAACTATGGACAAACCAGGACGGCCAGGAAGGTTCTGCTATGAAATTGGTGGGACTGGAATGGGATTATTTATTATGAGTGGCTTTCATATGTCCAAACGATAAATTAAGATTTCTACTGTCAACAACTGGACCGTTTAAAGATAGCAATTGACCAGAATTGGCCAACAGGAGAGCTGTCGTGTTCTACCAGGATAACGCTAGGTCACACATATATATTGTGAATCGCCAGAAACTTCGGGAGCTTGGTTGGGAAGTTTTAAAGCATCCGCCAAACAATCTGAACATGGCACCAAACGATTACCATCATTTTCTTGCATTGCAATATTTCTTTAATGATAAAAAATTGGTATCTAGGAAGGACTGTGAAAATCGACTAGCAGAGTTTTTTGCAAATAAACGGCAGGACTTCTAAGAGAAGGCAACAAATCATACAACAAATCGGTGCATATTTGGCCTAAATCGGACATTTCAAAGCATATTAAATAAAGTCCTTTAGTTCATATAAAAATAATGAATTTTCCCCAAAATTATATTGGTTGAAATAAAATGGTTGAAATATTATTCCTGTGAAGTATTTTTTGTTTGATCAAACAAATATTCTCCTACAAAATTGCCAATATACCGGGTGAGATGAGAAACTTCCACCAACTTCAGACTGCTGTCATTTCTAAGCCACTCGTTCGACAGCTGTTAAAATTATTCCAGTGATAGCTCATTTATTGTTTACAAGCGTACAAAAGCATTTTGGTAAGAATATTCCAGAAAAAAGTTATTTATGGTAGAATTCAAGCGTCATAGTGTGACGCATATATTTGGCTGGAAAACCACGAGTGGCTATCATTAGAGCACTCCAGCATTTAAAGGTGAATAAATCTTTTGTGTCTCGTTACCGTGATACTGGTAGCGCAGACGACGTTAAGGGAGTGAACAGCAACATCAGCAGAAATGGTTCGAAAAGTAAAAAAAGCGGCTTGATCGAAACCCACGTCGCAGTGGCCGAAAATTGCTCTTGAACTGAACATATCGCAATATTCCATTCGGCAAATATTGAAAAATGAGCTCGGGGAAAAGCCATTAAAATTCCAAAATTATACCGCAACACTAAGAAAATAGACTCAGAGGTGCTTATGAGTTGCTTTGCTTGGCCGAAAGTGGTGAACTGCCGAATTTGGGTTTCTCCGATGAGAAAACATTCGTTGTCCAGCAGTTTGTAAACAAACAAAATGATCGTGTTTACTTCCCAAAGATGTCAATTGATAATGTTCACCTTTGTTTGGCCACCAGAACTCAAGCGCCGGCCATGGTGATGGTGTGGGCCGCCATAACAGCCGATGGTCGCTCTCCGCTCGTTTTAATCAGCATCAGAATAAATGCCGAATATTATAGAGAAAATATTTTGGAGGGTGTATTAAAGCCTTGGCAAACATTTAGACCGCACCATCGCACTCAGCACGCGCCACCCAAGAATGAGGTGCCTCGGTTCATTTCGAACGCACCATGGCCACCAAAATCTCCGGATACCAATCCGTTGGACTATTGTGTCTGAAGTATTTTAGAAATCAAGGTTGTCACTAACAAATACCAAAGTGTCGATCACCTCAAGCAAGCGCTTCGCCAGGAATGGGCCAAAATACCACAGAGCAACATTCGGGCAGAGCATGACGGTTTCATTGGCCGTTTGAAGCCCGTAATTTGTGCCAAAGGTGACCAATTCGAACAAGGTTGCTCCCAATGTGGCTTACAAAAACAATATATATCTAATATATATACTTCGATCATATAGCTCATGAATAAAATCGGTTTATATATCAAAATAAATCACATATTTAGGTTCATGTAGTTCGTATTTTTCTGCGAATGCAGGCCCGTAGACTTTTGATTTCTATTTCAGTGAATAGCCACCATTTTGCTAAGAGTGATTATTAGATTTCAATTAGGATTTTAAAATATATTCATAATAATATCATATCTAAAAATATTTTATTCATTAGAACTCTTTGAAAAATCTACTTAACTATTTCCACAATAAAACAAGCTCCTAACAATTAAACATAACAAAGTTGTTACATAATACACTTCAATCAAATTCTCCACGACCACCACCAACACCCATCACAGGGAAAATTCTTCACAAAATAGAATTAGAAGCAAATACCGGCAAAAAAGCCCCGTGAAACAAAACCCAAACCAACAGACCGCAAACAGACCACCAACCAAAAATATGCGACCAGAAATAAAAACAAATCCAGAATCTTGTTTAAATTTACATTTTTACGTGCAAAGAAATTCAATTCCCCAAAAAAGCGCTACAAATTGGCCAAAGGCAGGCAAACTCGTGGAAGCGGGAACAACCTTGTTGTATTCTTCTACTTTGAGATGATGTTTCTAAGTGAAACTACGTGTCCATATGCAATGACATTTTAATTCTATGATGATATTTAATTTTGTTAAAACGGACTTGTTGTGAATTGTTGCGACGGGCTGGGTGGTTGGTTAGTTGTGTTGTAGATAGGGTGGGGTGGGAATTAGCTTTGGTTTTCAATAACAATTTTGTGGATGGGTTGCCATGCCAACTTGTGTTTATCTTTCATTGAGCCGTTTGCTTACTGTTGTAATTAAACAATAACAACAATTGCTGATGAAGATGTTGTTGTTGAAATTCTCCTCGAACCAAACAACCTTTGAATAGTAAATGAAGTTTCAGTTTGCCGCTTGATTGCCAATTGTTAATGGATATTTGACAGTTGTTAGTTGCTGGTTTGGTAGCTATGCCGCTAAAATGATTAAATGAACCATAAAGCCTAGTAAATATTTATATCATGCTCTGATGGGAAGTAATATTTTGAATAATAACATTTCGTTTGTAATAACAACAAAACGGTTAATTTCTGTTAACTATCATTTGGGTTTATTTTTATAACTATTCCGAGAATTTAATTAAAAATCAACTTATTTTATTAAAACTCGCTAATTAGTTTAGTAGAAATTCTAAGCTTAAAACATTTTCCTCGTTGATAGAATATTGATATGAAATTGGAGGAAATTAAATATGTGATCTATATCTAAATAAGGAACGTCTTCAATCGAGCCATACACATGTCATTCGGCAATCTATAAACAATTTAATGTCCATCGGGCAAAGTTAGGGCCTTGGTCTACCGATTATATAAATCGGTCTATCGTGTATATGAAATTACAGCTATATGTGAGTCTGGGCGGATTTACAGCAAACTCATACTTAGTGTACAACATACACTAAGTCGAACTAAACCAGTAAGGAATGCAGTAAAGTCGGACTGGGCCGACTATATGATACCCTTCACCACTTTGGGTACATTGTACATATGTATCCCCTCCAAGTAACATACGCACGTCTTTCTGCAACCTATGATAAATTTAATTTCATTCGGGCAGATTTCAAGTCGACTTCGTACCATGGGACAAATTTATGAAAAACGACTTATAGCAAAATTAATACATGCTATTCGGTCGCCGCACTGTTAAAATTTTAATTTCATTCAGACATCCATTCGAAATACATACGGAAGCTATGACAGCATCCACATCAATATCAACAAAATTAGTTGTGCAAAAAAACGTGTTAATCGGACAAACATTAGAAGGTTGGTGCACCATTTATGTAAAATCGGACGAATATATATGTATATGTGGGAGCTACATCGAAACCAGAACCGATTTTTCCGAAACTTGGCACACATCATTCTGGACCTAATTCAGTACTATATGCCAAATTTCGTGCAAATCGAAGGATATAGAGGGACTTTGGTGCCCCATTTACCTTAAATCGGACGAAGCTATATATGGGAGCTATATCTAAATCTGAACCGATATTCTCGAAACTTAGCACACACCATTCTGGACCTAATTCAGTACTATATGCCAAATTTCGTGCAAATCGAATGATATATAAGGACTTTGGTGCCCCATTTACCTTAAATCGGACGAAAATATATATGGGAGCTATATCCAAATCTGAACCGATTTTTCCCAATTTCAATTGGGTTCGTCCTTGGGCCAAATAAGTGACTTGTGCCAAATTTCATCCAAATCGGATCATAAATGCGACCTGTACTGTGTTTACAATTTAACATCTGCAGACGGACGGACGGACATTCATAAATCGACTCAGAAAGTGATTCTATGCATATTCTCAAAAGGAACCATGTGTCTATCTCGTTTCCTTTTGCAAAATTGAAAACAGTTATTAACAGTTAGTGAGTGACTTACAGATTGAATATTTAAGTGTGGGTTGTTGTTGGTGTATAGGCGTGAGTTAAGGCTGGGTTTTTAGAAATTCGAACTAGAAGGGTACGAAATGTAAACGGCACTAGATTTGGTACAATTTGGATTTGGGTGAAGGGAGAGAGCTGGGCTCCATAATTTTGGAATTAAAACTACTGTTAGAGTACAGGATGAAGGTAGTATTGGAAATTCAAACTTATACGTACTAAAATTACTAAATATGGTACAATTTGGACTTTGGTGAACGGGTAGAATTTGAATCCTGAAAGTTCCAACTAATATTACTGTCCGAGTGTAGGATTGCGATAGTATTGGAGTATGGGTACGAAAAGTGCAGAATGGTGCACAATCTGGTACATTTCAGATTTTGTTGAAGATATAGAGCCGGAATCCTTAAATGTAGACTTATTATTATTATTATTGGAGTGCATGACTGAGGTAGCTTTGGAAATTCGTACGTATGAGTACGAAAAAAATCAGTCTAGCATATGAGAAATATCTGTACACACCTCCGGGCACCTACCCCTCAAAATGGTCAAATATATGGAGTAGCCCTCATATAGATGTAAATTAGCATTACAACAAGGCTGGCCTTCTGTTTCTAAAAATATTAGAAGGATGGCAGGCTATAAATAGAAAACCCTATAGATAGAATGTTAGCCCCTTTTGATAGAAGTCTGTCCTCTTTTTGACTGACTAGCCACACATTGGTGTAAAATTAGGCTCCTATTGATAGAAGGTTGGCTTCCTGTTGCTAGAAGTCTGGCCTCCTTTTGATGGAAGGTAAGTCTCCGGTTAATTGAAGAATGGCTTATTTATAGAAATCTTGCCTTTTATAAAGAGGAAACTGATCTTCTATAGATTCAATATCTTTAGCCAATATAATTACCTTGTTTATACTGAATCTTGGCCCACTACAGATTGTCATCTGATACTCTATAGATCGAAAACTGGTATTACATTCACAGACATATACATTTTTGCAGATAGAACGTTTGCCTTCCACATATAGACTGACATTTTCAAATTAAAGTCTGGTTTTGGCCTTAATGTGGCTAAAATCGGATATGTGGCCAATATCAAGACATGACCCTATGTTTAAAACTTCTTGTGAAGAAATTGTTTATCCTTCAAGGACTCGGAATGAGAAATTACAGGTCTTTCGGTATAAAAATCTTTCAAAATACCGAAAGGGCGAATTTATGATAAGCAATATAAAACCAATTGCCAAAATTATAACCCTGCCTCGAAAGGCAATGATCTATTTGTACCCAGTCTCATCATTTATTTACTTGTCCTTGATTCCGTTTGCATTGTGCAGTGAAACTTTACCAAAAAGTACTGGCCTGCGTATTTGTAACATCATTTTGTCAGCAAATAATTTTGAAATTCATCCGCAGATCCTCATCATATTCTCTTTGAGTTTCACTTTTGGTATTGTAGTTGTTGTTGCTGACCAGTGCAACTGGCCTGAGTTTTGTTTCATGGCAAGTTCTGTTTCAACGAGTCAGGGGAAGTGGGGGTTAACAAGGTGCTTCTAAAATGGGTGGCGGTGAGGTGAGACGCGTGGAGAGGGTTCTAGATGGTTTAGGCGATTTTCGCATAATAATAATTTGATAGACGTGCCTTGAATTGATGTTTCCACTGATGTGGATATGGTTGGGTGATGGTGAACGATTTGATGATGGTGATGTTCAAAATGAATCAATGATGGCCATCGTTTATGGTTGCTTGGCTGAACTAGATCCCCCTACCTACATCCACCATACACCATAATGGTCTACTCTTGTCTATGATTATCGTTAAGTTATTTGGTGTCTGCAGCGAGCGAACGAGTCAGTGAATGAATGGATGGATGACCAATGTTGATTTTTGATATTGTACAACAGAAACGTAACAGATAATAATGCATTTCATCGGCATTCCATGGACATTGGCAATGCCATTGCCGTCATTGTCAACAAAGAGACGACATCCTTTTGGCTGTACGATTTTATCGCTGTTCGCAAGCGTCATCAAAATCATCAATTTATGGACAAAAGTGTTTATCTACAGCCACTACAATTTTGTTTTGATGAAAATCAGTGAATCCGATGTTGTTGTTGTTGCTGCTCTTGTCGTCGTTGTCGTTACTTCATGTCCCATATTTGTAGACAATCAACTGTAATAAGACCCATTTTGAATTCACTTTTGATTTTGTTTAGCCAAAGTTTACATATTTTCCAAGAATACCAAAAGCTGAAGCATTTTAAATGAAAATATTTATTTGTTATTAATATTTAATGACTTTTAGTCTGGCCATTTGTATGTATATTTTTACTATGGTAACATTAAATCGGTTCAATTAAGTCTGGAAGGAAATTTAATGCAAAATTTTAAGAAATTTTTCATAAATATTTATGACTTCATTTATTTTTTTAACGAAAACTTTTATAGATTAAAGGAAGTGAGTAGTATAATATATAACCACTGACGTCTTTAAAACATAATTTTTCAGAAAATCGTCAGCGGACATTCCATTAATGACTAAAATGTCTATGTTAAATTATAATGCCCTAGATTAGTGACTTTCCGGAACAAAGTACTTCAAGGGAACTATACATTCTCTCGATAGGAGACCAGTCGACTATTGGCCATTTTTCTATAAAAATGGGATCTGCATTTTATCAATATGGGTATATAGTATGCCAGCCGTCTATGAAATGTAAGCCAGTTTTCGGTGAAATGGAATCCAGATTTCTATTAATAGCAGAACAAAATAAGAAGCCAGCCGTTTATGAATGGGAAGCCAGTAATGTAGGAATATAATTCATTCATATACGAATAGGAGGATAGCCCTATCTGAATAGAAGGAAAGCCTTCTCTAAAA
>NW_026872969.1:0-13972 GCF_032173495.1 Musca vetustissima | reverse complement strand
TTTAGAGGGACCACTCCACCCGGGATTTTTTAATGAAGTTTATAGGGCTCAAATTCTATTCCACGTGGTGGTTTGCAGGGCTCTAATAAAATGGACTATTTGATCAAAGTTGGGAGCCACTCTATGACGACTTTAGGCGTGAAGTTTTTCCGTACTTTTAAATGGATTCCAATAGGACTTAAGACGTGACTTTGTAATCAAATTTTAATATACTCCATGATTCAGCATAGATCCTTTTGTCATTTTTAATGGACTCCAAGGTGTCTTTAGACCTGGACATTTATTGCGCTCAAAGAATTCTTCAGGCGTTTATTTTATTTTAAATAAAATTTAAATTGATTTTTAAACAATTTGAATGGTTTCCAAAAGGACTTTAGGCTTGTATTTTAAATAATTTTAATGAACTCCAAGAAGTTTTATGCGTCAGTCCATTGTTTGGATTTTTCATTTGCCTCTGGAGTATAGTGGTGGATCCATGTCTCATCAACAGTTATGAAACGATTCTTAAAATCTATTTATTTTGCTTAAAACGATTCAAACAAGACTGAGAAATATCCATTTTTATGCGTTTTCGATCGACTGTTAGCAAATGCGGCAACCATCTTGTAGAAAATTTTTCATGCAAAATTAAATGGTTGGCCGCATAGACCTCTAAAATTCATAAAAATCACTCTTTGAGTTTTTATTATTCTCTTATTCATATAACCATCTTGAGTTCATTCAAATTTCAGAAAAACATAATCCACACCGAATGTACTCTTAGGTTTACAGGTCCGTTAATCGACCACTAAAGTCCATTGTAACCTACCGAAAATCTGATTAAATTTACTTGATTAGTAAATTTAATCAGATTTAATCAGATTTTCGATAACATCATCATAATCGGCAGCAACCGATGACGATCTAATCGGGAAATACATGCTTTATTGCCACTGCCAACATAATTGAAAAAATTTGAATAAAAACACGTTTTTTTGCTTAGAACCGACTAGAATCACTAGGTCTAAATTGAGTTGCTTGCGGACAGATGTTTTTAATTAAGCGTGCAGACATAACTCAGATAGCCGATAGGGGGCAACGACTTGATAACCTACATTTGTTCACGTGCCGACGGATGTACTCATCATAAAGGTAATCAACATTAAATCATTAAAAAACTTGGAGTCATTAAAATTTATTAAAAGTTATACGCCGAATCATCTCCTGAAGTCCATCAATGAAGTCCAAAAAATCCACGTTGTAAGTCCTATAGGATTCCATTAAAACGGACTGAAAAACTTCACTACTAAAATCGAGATGGAGTCAATTAGTGAACTCTAAAATTAATTAAAAGTCCACACCTGTGCGTCGATTCACTATCAAATTTAAACAATTCTCAAATCGATAAAATATTATAACGACAAAATATACAATATTTCAATTCTATAAGAGTTTTTAACAACAAGTGTTAAAAATTTTGTTAATAAACAACACCAAAATATTCGAAGTTAACTTATCGACAAATATTTTTCAATATTGAACATGTCTTGTTTTGCTCTGAATTTGTATGTATTTTGTGTTCAAAATGTTCAAAATTAAAAGCTTTTTGAAAGTTTATCGACAATTTGTCTACATTTTTACAGAATAACATTTTCGTTACTGCAAACGATTTTATGTGTAGACAAAATTGTCGATTGTCGGATCGTTATGAGTTACCGAATCGACCCACTGGAGTGGTATTATATCCATGTAAACCTCCTTAAGAAATCACGTCTGGTGTGGTCTTCGTATCCTCTAAACTTCATTAAAAAAAACCGTCTATAGTGGTCTTAGTGGCAGCCCAAACATTATAAAAAAATTCTTTATAAAAACTTTAAAAATTATAAAAAAGAAGAGTTAAGTGTTTTGGAAACTTCCATCTCTGTTATGAACACATTTTAAATTTTGTTTCGATCTGGCAACTCTTCCATGTAGAAACAGGTGTTCAAAAAGACGCATTCACAATTTTTAACAATGGAAAATATGAAATGCGTGCTGTCATGAAATATTTACATAAAAAAAGGTTTGTCGGGACAAGAAATTCATAATGATATGGAGAAAGTGAGAAACGTGGTCGTACAAGCTTTGAAAATGAACCACGCAGTGGACGTCCAAATTGTAGCCAAAGTGCATGATATGGTATTAAATGATCGACGAATAAAAGTGCGGCATCAAGTAAATTTAAACGGATTTTCGGTAGGTTACAATGAACTTTAGTGGTCGATTAACGGACCTGTGGACTTAAGAGTACCTTCAAGATGGTTGTATGAATAAGAGAATAATAAAAACTCAAAGAGTGATTTTTATGAATTTTAGAGGTCTATTGCGGCCAACCACGGCGTGATTTGTTTAATGAAATTTATAGGGAAATTGTGGAGCTACTAAGTCCACTATAGTTGTATATCATTTAAAGAAGTTTGCATGGCTACTAAGCCAATTTAGTCGTGGGGCTACTATTTTCGTCCGATTTTAGGTAAACAGTGTACCAAAGTCCCTATATATCCTTCGATTGGCACGAAATTTGACATAGCGTACTGAATTGAGTCTAGAATGACGTGTGTAAAGTTTCATGAAAAAATCGGAAACACACGTGCCATCAAGTACCCCAATGTAGGTCCAGCGATTCTAAACAGTGTCAATAAAACATATTTTGGAAAATAATCATTTAACAATTAAATTGTCATCGGTTGTTGCCGAATTTCCTAGCTGGCGTTATAGCCATGCGACACAGCCCTTTAACACTTGATTGATGAACTATTTCCATCTTATTACTGGGTACAGTGGTTTCCGGTTATATGGCAATGGTTATGATGATAAGAATATGATTAGCTTTCTTGTGTCGATAGTGAATGTCGTGTGGTGGCTGTGTGTCTGGTGAGTTAGTCATCATTCATAATCATATTTGTAGATATGTATGTAACACGTATAGATGAAAATATGTATGATATTTATGGCGTATATTGAGGGCTACTAACCCCCGTCCGGGTGTAGATTTTTTTAACGAAGTTTTGAGGGGAAATAGACGAATTAAGACGTAATTTTTTTTAATGAGGGTAACTAAGACCAATTAATTTTTAATAAAGTTTACACGGTGACCACTCGAGGTGCGGAAGTTTTGACGGTTACGAAAATCACTGCAGAAGTGATTTTTAATGAAGTTTACCGGGCTGTAATGCCATTCTAGACGTGGATGAAGTTGTGTTGAAGCAGTTTACAGGGCTACTAAGACCACTCGGGTTTGGGATCTTTTAACTAAGTTTACAGGGCTACTAAGACCACTCCAGCTGGGAATTAAAAAAAAAAAACTTACAGGGCTTTAATACCACTCCAGTGGTGGATTTTTAAATGAAGTTTACAGTTGGCTTGCGACAGAACTTTCGTTCCATAAGTCAATCTTAAAAAAAGATTTAAAGGCGCGTCGGCCTTTTGCGCAAATTTGAAATGCCATGTTCGGCAATGTTGTTTTCCACTTGGTCTTTCCATCTAATTCGTGGCCTTCCCCTTCCGCGTCAATCATCAGCTGGTTCGCTCACAACATGACCTAGCCAACGTAGTCGCTACAGCTCGATATGCTGATGTCCGAGAATAGCTGGTACAATTCATGGTTCATACGACAGCGATATCCACCATCAACGCAGATTGGCCCATAGATCTTTGGGAGAATTTTTCTCTTAAAACCTCCAATAGCGGCCTCGTCTGATTGGGCAATTAACCATGCTTTAGATCCATATAACAGCACTGGTAGTACTAGCGTCCTGAAGAGTGTGAGTTTGGTCTGGCGAGAGGTGGCCTTGTATCTAAACTGCTGCATAGTATCATCTGTTGGCCAAAACTATCCTTCTCCGAATTTCAAAACTGATATTACCACCAAGGTATATAAAATCTTGACTACCTCGAAGCTGTAGTTCTCAAGTTCCACAGTTGGTCCGGGTCTCCTGAACGTCTTGCGCGTTGATACCATCAACTTCATCTTCTCGTTTTTTACTGCCAGACCCACTTTGGCAGACTCATTCTCAATTTGTTCAATGGTGACTGTTACCGCTCTCAATATCGATGTCACCGGCGTAGGCGAGTAACATGTGTTGTTTGGTATACAGAGTGCCATTTCTCTTCACCTTGCCTATAGTATGACCTTTTCCAGCAGGATGTTAAATAGGTCACACGACAAACTGTCACCTTGTCTGAATCCTCGTTCGGTATTGAAGGGAAGTTAAATTTATCATGCATAACCTAATTAATTTTGCATGAATGCCAAACGCAGACACGGCTTTAAACACTCGGGAGGGATAGGGCTGTCGAATGCGGCTTCAAGTCGACGAAGGCCTGAAGCCGCATTGGTATGGTCCATTAATATCATTGATCATTGTCTTTAGTCGTTCACACAGCGCTTTATATGCAATGGGAAGGAGACTTATTCCTCTATAGTTGGCACATATCGTCTTGTCTCCCTTATTGTGCACGGGAAACAGGATGCTGAGGTTCCAATCATTGGGCATGCATTCCTCTAGCCAAATTGTACTAATCATCTGGTGCAATGCTATGCATAGATTTTCTGATGATACTGTACGGCTACTATGCATGGATTTTTTAATGATTTAATGCTGATTACCTTTATGATGAGTACATCCGTCGGTACGTGAAAACATGTAGGTTACAAAGTCATTGCCGCCTATCAGCTATCTGAGGTATGTCTGCACACTTAATCGAATCGGAAACATGTGCCGTCAAGTACTCCCAAATTTTGGCCTAATAATTCTAGTCGTTTCTAAGCAAAGGAATATTTCTACTCAAATTTGGTTCAATTATGTTGACAGTGGCAATAAACTGTGTTTTGGGGGAAATAATCATTTCACGATTAGATCGCCATCGGTTGCTGCCGATTATTGCTATTTGATGTTATCGCTATGCGACACAGGTTTTGTGTACCTTTAGCACGTGATAGATGAATTCCTACCATATTATTCATTGACAGGTACAGTGGTTTGTGTTTATCATTTTATTGCTAAGAAAGTCATATGCCACATGCTGACGATAATGATATGGACAAGTTCAGTCTACTATTTGAGGAAAATTGTTCAAAGTGAATAGGTGTCATAAGCAGTGTCGATAATGAACGCCGCGTGTGTGTGTCTGTGCGCGTGGGGGAATTAATCATCATTCATAATCATGTTTGTAAATATGAATGTATGCATGTGTGTATGTAAGTTTTAACTTGATTAATCAAGTAGATTTATTCAGATTTGTACTTTAGAGGTCTATCAACGGTCCTTAGGCGTTTTGTTTGTTTTTATGAAGTTTGAATGAACTCAAGGCGTTTATATAAACTATCGAGTCATAATACGACCACTAAAGGAGCGAATTTTTAATTCTCGAAGGGAGTAATCGATATCATAGAAACTTTGCACATCTTCAAGTTCGAATTTCAATGCGAACAGACTAACCGATTAGATCCAAACTTTGTACAACCTAGTATCTTCACTAAGCCTAGATTAAGTGCGAATATGGGACCCATTGGTCCATTCCTTCTGGTACCTACCGAACAAATAGTCGAAATTTTCAATATGGGACCCATTGATCCATTCCTTTGGGATTTACATATCCAATATCAGGTAGATTGAATGAAATATAGCGCTGATCGCTTTGAAATGATCCATGAGGTTCCAGTGATGGTCGAAGACAACGCTTATAACTTTCGGTGATGAACAGTTAATAATTTTGGGATGAAGTGCACCGAAAACATATTTATTGGGTGTTTTTTCGAGTCGATCTATAGGCCACATTGAAAGCCGAACATCACAATACAACCCACGGTGAAGGGAATCTTGACTAGTAATTAGAAGGGTTCTACTGAATATTGGATGAGGTGTAAGGATGAGGTGCTCTTGATCTCTAATCGGTCAAGATTGTGCAAATATCACGAAATATTGCCAGGCTCGAAATAAAAATCCGTAGAAATGTTAGAGTTCCGTTGTAGTTGTGTATGGTCGGCTCCGTCCGACTATACTGCTCCGCTCACTGGTTTTGAAATATCCTCGACATGTAGGCCCATAAAAATCTTCCGAGAACGCAGACCATGATCTGAACGATTCGGAGAGCTATGAACTATTAAAAGAACGACTGAACTAAAACGATAGATGAATAAATGAGCTTAATTGCGAATTGAACAAGAATATCGACATAGTTCACTGAAAAGAGCTGCACTAATAAGAGCGATCAGATATTTGAACTAGATAGAACCACTCTAATATCGCGAGAGACTTCATGTGTGTTGTGGATTTAAGAACCAATATGTTATCCGGATCGAAGAAAAACGACAAAGTATGCAAAGTAATTTTGACAAAAATAAAAGTAAAATTTTGGACAGAATCCAATGACACTTAAAGGTGTGCAATATTCCTTAAATCGCACTCATTTATGGTCAAATGGCGCATGATATAACCTCAACAAAATTTGTTAACATGCAAGATGTGTTTGAGTGAAAACCGAATAGAGGCAGAAAACGGAAGTGTGTGAGTTTACGTTAGAATGCGAATACGTCAAAACCGTATTTATAAACGATGCTCGAAAGGAAAGAATAGAGGCTTTATAGAGTACGGAAGCTGAACTAATATTAATAGATCCATCAGATCAATTTCGTGCCTATTGCGCTCCATTAACATTAAATTGGACGAAAATATATATGGGAGCTATATCTGAACCGATTTTTCCCAATTTCAATAGGGTTCGTCCTTGGGCCAAAACAATTATCTGTACCAAATGTTATCCAATTCGGATCATAAATGCGACCTGTACTTTGTTTACAATATAACATGGACAGTCGGACATGCATAACAATCGACTCAGAAAGTGATTCTATGAATATCCTCAAAAGGAACCATGTGTATATCTCGTTTCCTTTTGCCTGTAACAAACATATACACGCAAGAAATTGAAAAACTGAATAGAACAGAAAACGAACCAGCACCGGTAGCAAAATTATCGGCAATATCCAAGCAATAGAAAAAGGGCATTGAAGAAGAACATGTCAATAAGGAAGACAATAAGTATTTGGAAGAATGCGAATACATCAATGTCGTATTTGCAAACGATCTTCAAAAGCAAAGGACAGAGGCTTTATAGAGTACGGAAGTTGAACTATTATATATAACAGAAGATGTAAAAGAATCGCGCTATCATCAATGTATTTTGGCAGAAATCGGCGTAGCAACAATACCAGTTCATATTTTTACGATAATCAGAGGGCTCAAAAGTAATTCAATTCGAACTAAACAAATCGATGTTCGATATCAATTCAGACATCAAAAGCAAAATGAAGGGCATGCCAAATTGGTATATAAGAGGACAGAAAATATAGCAGCAGATGTAAATGAACTTGGAGTAACAGGACGATATAAGTTGGTGCACTTCGAGAGGAGATGTTAAAATAATCGAAGTACTTTGTCTTATAACCAGAATTTTAATTTTCAATCATATTAGCCGTGATACATGTTAGCTTTTCGGCAATTATCATTGCCGTTGCATACATATTTTCCTTTGTTATTGAGACCATTTAGCCTGGAATAAACGTTTACTGAATTAACAACACTTTAGGACAATTTGCCATAATTAGGAACAGCGGACTTTAGGTGTGGATGTTTCTATATATTTTTAATGGACTTCAAAAGGGACTTAAGACGTGGATTTTTTTTTTTATTAATTAATACAAATCGAAGACACTTCAAGTACCTTAATATAGGTCTAGCGAGTCTAGTCATTTATTTCCAATCAAAATGAAGGCAAACTACATCGGTTGCTACCGATTATTGCTATTTAGCGTTATAGCCATGCGATACAGGCCTTTAGCACGTGATTGAACAATTCTTTCCATCTTATTAATGGACACAATTCTTATGATGATAATGATAAGGACATGATTAGTCGTGTGTGTGTGTGTGGCTGTGTATTTGGTGAATTAGTCATCATTCGCTATAGATATGTATCATGCATAGATAAATAATTGTTTGATATTTATATAGAATTAACGAGATTTTGCTAGTTCTTAAGGTACTACTAACCACCCACTTCTGGCGCCGACACAGATTTTGGTTAACTTTAGCACATGATCGATTAATTCCTATCATCGTATTCATTGGCAGGTACAGTGGTTCTTGTTTATTGTTTTATTGACGAAAAGTCATATGCCACATGCTGATTATAATGATAAGAACGAGTTCAGTTTTCATTTTGAGGAAAATCATTCTAAGTAAAGAGGTGTCATAAACAAACAGTATCGATTATTAATGACGAGTATGAGTGTGTAATTAATTTAGTAATTAAGTAGATTTATCAGATTTTGTGCAAGTTATAGGGATACTAAGACCACTGCAGTCATGGATTTTTTAAACAAGTTTAGAGAGCTGCTAAAACCACTCCAGACGTGCCTTTTATCGATGTTTAGAGGGCTACTAAGGGAAATTAATTATAAATGGTCTCCAAGAGAAGACGAATTTCAGATGTCAAATGCGGCAACTCAAGGTCTGATTATTTAAGGAATTTTAGAGGCCTTCACCACACTGTGGTACCGGGTATTAAGTCTTTGTGCATACGAGAGAATAGTTAGTTTGTATACCCTACACAACTACGTTGTCAGGGTATTATAGCTTTGTGCAGCCCCAAAAGTTTGTAACGTATAGAATTACCCCTGAAGGACCTAGACCTGAGAAGTTGACAATATATTCACGATATTACTTTGTCCTAAGTACTCGGATGTGGGAGTTACACTTAAATGTTTACAGGTACTTACGTAATCAGATATTATTTAGTAACCCATTACCACACTAGAGGTCGGAAATATAGCGCTTATCGCTTTGAAAATTTCCATGGGGTCCAGGTATGGTGAAGGACAACGCCTATAATTTCGACGATGATCAGATAATAATATTGGAATGAAGTGGACCGAAAACTTAATTTTGTGTTTTTTCGAGTCGATCTATAGGCCACAATTGAAAGCCGAACATCACAACACAGCTCACTGTAAAGGGCATCTGGTGCGATTTTCGTTGAAGTTGTGTAGGGTATCATATGGTCGGCCCCGTCCGACTATTCTGCTCTGCTCACTGGTTTTTAAAATATTTTTATTTTTCAATATAATATCCTGAAACTTCAATACACTTAGTCCAATGCTTTTTCTAGCAATTCTATACCTTGTTTAAAATAGTTTTCCTCAAGGCCTTCAAAATAGTGGATTACAACTGCAATTGCATCTTCATTTGAGGTAAAACGTTTGCCAGTAAGGATTTATTTGGATTTGGGAACAAGTAAAAGTCACTGGGAGCTAAATCAGGAGAATAAGGTGGGTGGTCAAGCAACTCGTAGTTTAATTCGTTGATTTTAGCCATTGTTAAAACACTTTTGTGCATAGTCTTGATGAAAAATTATTTTTGTGTTGTAAGCCAGGACGTTTTTCTCGAATTTTTACATTTAATTGATCCAAAAGGTTGCAATAGTACTCTGAATTTATTGTTGTACCCTTTTGCAGATAGTCAATCAATAAAACACCTTTGAAGTCCCAAAAAACCCGTTGCCATAACCTTACCAGCCGATTGAAATCTTATTGCCTTCTTTGGGACACTTTCACCAGCTTCAGTCCATTGTTTGGATTGTTCTTTTGTCTCTGGAGTATAGTGGTGGACCCATGTTATTTTTATTTCGCAAGCTAGTGAAATCTTCTTTCTTATGCGTTTTTGATCGACTGTTAACAAATGCGGCACCCATCTTGCAGAAAGCTTTTTCATCTTTTGCATGATGGAAAATGATCGAGTCCATGATCATTTAATACCATATCATGCACATTGGATACAATTTATCTTGTTGTTCTGTTATTGGACGTCCACTATGTGATTCAACTTCAATGTTTGTACCACCACGTTTATATTCAGCAACCCAATTTGTATACCCTTCACCACACGGTGGTACAGGGTGTCATGTCTTTGTGCATATGTTTGTAACAGACAAAAGGAAACGAGATAGACACATGGTTCCTTTTGAGAATAGGCATAGAATCACTTTCTGAGTCGATTTACGCATGTCCGTCCGTTCGTCCGTCCATGTATTTTTGTGAACAAAGTACAGGTCGCATTTATGATCCGATTTGGATGAAATTTGGCATAGGTCACTTATTTGGCCCAATTTAATGTAAATGGTGTACCAAAGTCTCTTAATATCTTTCGGTTTGCACGAAATTTGGCACAGCGTAATGAATTAGATATATAGTATGATGTGTGTTAAGTTTCCTGAAAATCGGTTCAGATTTAGATATAGCTCCCATATATCTTCGTCCGATTTAAGGTAAATGGTGTACCAAAGTCCCTTAATATCTTTCGGTTTGCACGAAATTTGGCTCAGCATAATGATTTAGGTCTAGAATGATGTGTGTTAAGTTTCCTGAAATCGGTTCAGATTTTGATATAGCTTCTATATGTGACCAAATTAAAAATTTAGTATCGTTTGCAGAATGACATGTTTATGGATCCAATTTCATTTTGCTGGTCCTTTAAAAATGCGACTTCTGTTAGGATTCATCTGTTGAATATATCCAAAGTGATGAAGGGCCATTGATGTATCGGGCATTCAGAAAATGTATCGGACATGGCCCTAAATATATTAAAAATATTCGTATACGGTTCCTTAAGAAAATATACAGGAAACATATATAGTAAAATGGCAGGGTCCACTGTGCAAAAACGAGTGAGAGTGAGTCACTTTCCCATACACTGCTGGAAAGGCCATTGATGTATCGGGCTTTAAGAGAATGTATCGGATATGGCCCTAAATATATTAAAAATATCCATATCCATATAAGAAACATATATAGTAAAATGTCAGGATCCACTGTGCGAAAACGAGTGAGAGTGAGTCACTTTCCCATACTTGGAACCGAAATTAAAACTGGTTCTAGAACCTCTTTCCTTGTCCTGTCCAATGGTGCATATCCTAGGGGTGTACCCTTGAAAAATTTCGCACAGTGGGCTGAAACGAATTTCATATGGGTTTTCAAAATAACTAATGTTTCAACATACTGGAAAACGAAATTAAAGTTGGTTCTAGAAAAAAATATTTGTTCTAACTTCGAATTTACAGTCACAAAAATCTGTCATATTGGACACAACCAAATTCGTAAATTCGAATTTATTTTCAAGCACATCATGGGGTATTGATGTGTAGGTTTAAATGTGACCCAAGGGGTCACAGTGACGTGGATTTTTAATGGATTTTAAATGGGCTCCAAGAGGTCTATATATACTTCAGTGTTGTAATGCATTGAATTTGGAAACTAAGAAGGACTCAGTTTGCTTATTTTTATCGTATTTTAAATCGGATTCAACAACGTATTTTAAATCGGATTCCAGTGCTTGCATTTCATAATTAATTTTATATACGCTCAAAGAGGACTCAATGAGTAGATTTTTTAATGAATATATATATATATTACTTCTTTACTTAAAAAATTTTAATTATATTTGCAGATTCTTTTGCTGTTTGCGGTGAGAAGTCACTTGAAATGTAAGTGCATTAGTCATTTTTTTCATAAATGTTTACCACTATTTATTATCAGCATTTAATTATTTATTTAAAGTACTTATACGATAACTATTAGTTATAAGTTATGTATAATTATTTGTTTACCAAATTGATATATGTATGTGCGGCTGTTAAGTGAAAAAAAAAAAATAAATACCTCAAGTACTTTAGATGGTCTACTTTTATTTTCCTCCATGTAGTTTGTGGTCAAGGCGTTTAACGTTAATACTTATGTATATCTAAACCTCATGACTTGTGATCTGTACGGGAGATAAGCGAGTGGGTCACCTATTCCATGTGACATTCCAAGGAAGCTCTTTTCATGAATACCCGCCCATCACCAGCTGTTCACATGCCCACAAAGTGTTTCGTTATTGAAATAAAAAATGATGAATTGGTTTTTCCTTTCTTACTTATCGGTACGATATAATCACATAGCATACAACTAATAACTATTTGACATAATATTGATTGAATTTAGATCCAAATAGGTTTTGTATTTTCCCAGGCGACAAAACTCCCCTGTGTTTTGCATTTGATATCATTATTATCAATGGATATTAAAGATAGCATTTATTGACGTTGGTTCTGCTGTTGATTTTCTACAAATAATGGCGTCTTCACGTGTGGATGACTCATATATAATATTTTCGGGAAATACTTTCTATATGAATCACGAAATAGAGGTTCATTAACATTTCAATCGGTATTAGTTCGTTAGAAAGGGAGGCAAAATGTATGGATTTTTGAATTAAATTTAAAGGCTTAAAAAAGTGAATTTCTAATCAACTTTAGAGCGATACTTAGAGTTCACAAGACGTCAACTTTTTAAAATAGCGTAGATGCCGACTTAGAGGTAATAAGACGTGATTTCTAACTTGTTTTTTTATTATATGTATTAATGAAGTTTGGAGTATCAGTGCGTGGATTTTTTATGAAATATACTGACATGACAGTATGCAGCTGTGGATTTTCCAGTAGAGTATGGATTTTTAATTGACAGGGGTATTTGAAGGTATCTAGACGTGGATTTCTAATAAAATTCAGTAGACTACTAAGAGGTCTCTGGGGGTGGATTTTTATACCCTTCACCACACTGTGGTACAGGGTATTATGTCTTTGTGCATATGAAACGAGATAAACCCATGGTTCCTTTTGAGAATATGCATAGAATCACTTTCTAAGTCGATTTACGCATGTCCGTCTGTCCCTCTGTCCATGTTAAATTGTAAACAAAGTACAGGTCGCATTTATGATCCGAATTGAAAGAAATTTGGCACATGTCACTTATTTGGCCAAGGGAAATTGGGAAAAATCGGTTCAGATTTAAATATAGCTCCCATATATATATTCGTCCGATTTAAGGTAGATGGTACTAAAGTCCCTATATATCTTTCGATTTCGAATTAGATCTAGAATGATGTGTGTTAAGTTTCCTGAAAATCGGTTCAGATTTAAATATAGCTCCCATACATAGTTTCGTTGGGTTTTAGATAAATGGTACGAAAGTCCCTATATATCTTTCGATTTGCACGGGATTTGGCACAGCGTAATGAATTATGTTTTGAATGATGTGTGTTAAGTTTCCTGAAAATCGGTTCAGATTTACATATAGCTCCAATATATATTTTCGTCCGATTTAAGGTAAATTGTGTACCAATTTGTACCGATTTGTACAATATTGAGCATGACGTACTGAATTAAGTCTAGAATAATGTGTGGTAAGTTTCGTGGAAATCGATTCAGATTTAGATATACCTCCTATATATTTTTTCTTCGAATTTTATGTAAATTTTGCTCTAATGACCCAAAGTTTGTCTGATTGCCACAAAATTTTGTAAAATGAACTGTAGTTAATATAACTGAATCTGGCAAGTCTCGTTGAAGTCGGTTCAGATTTAGATATAAGTGCACCAAACTCCTCATATTTATCAGATATTTATCGAAATAGATTTACATAAGTTTGTCCTGTTGTAAGAAGCAACTCTATAGCTGAGTAAATGAAACATTTAGTGTAGGTTGCAGAATGACATGTTTAAGGTTCCAATTTCATTTTACTGGTCCTTTAAAAATGCGACGTCTGTTATGATTCATCTGTTGAATATAACCAAAGTGGTGAAGGGTATTATATAGTGAGCCCCGTCCCACTTTACTACTTTCCTTACTGGTTTTTAAATAAAGTTTAGAGGACTACTAAGAGCTCTCTGAGAGTGGATTTTTATTTGAATTTTTGAGGGGGTACATAGTTAAGCATTCTAGGCGTGAATGTTTTAATGAAGTTTAGAGCGCTACAAAAAGGAATACGAGGGCTGTTCGGAACCTTCTTAGCTTAGCACAAAAAGCGCGGTATAAACAGAAAAAAGTTAAGTGTTTTGAAAACTTCCATCGCTGTAAT
>NW_026872968.1:0-14302 GCF_032173495.1 Musca vetustissima | reverse complement strand
TTGTTTAGTATAGTCATTACGATACTATAGGGCGAAAATATCGCGGAAAATATGCCAGGGTAAGAAAGAGTAGATGTAATGGTCGAGAAAAGGCAAATATCGCGGAATATTACCCAGGTTCGGAATAAAGACCCGAGTAAGTTTAAGTTCAGTGTTTGTTGTGTAGGGTATAAAATGTTAGGCTCCATCCGACTATTCTCGCTTAGTGGTTTTCATTTCCATTTGTTTGGTCCCTTGCCATGTTTTGCTATTTTGTTTTGACGTTACCTGTGTTTTATTGCTAATAACTTTCATTTACTTGTGGCTGAATTAGTCCATCATGAAAATGTCGGCTAGCCAAGGTGAATCGCATGGAAGCCTACCCAATAGTAGTAATAGGACATATGTATGTTTATATGCCTACAATGTATGCTTATATGTATGTACATATATACAGCCTACAGCTTTATGTTCATTTATTTCCAGGCAATGAAAATGTGAATATAAAAATGATTTGATGTTTGTTTGTTGATTAAGCCAAGGTTTTAATATATCTACATATGTATGTAGGTATGCATTTATGTTCACATGAGTAAATGTTGTATATGTGCTGCCATTATAAATGTTTGTTCTTGATGTTTTCTTATTATGACTTATAATACCTTGGAGTAATGAAATAACCAAAACAACAATGTTATAACCGACAAAAAAAAACAGCAACTACATAAGTAAATGGATTTCATTATTTTGTGCCTAGGAAAAAGAAATACAGAAGGCGTTGTGTATTTTATGCATTTTCACATAAAGCAAATGTGTTGTTGTATTTTTTTTTTTTTCTCCAGAAGGAGTAGTAATTTCATATTTCTTCATTTCTATTTAAATTTTATGGGCATTTTGGGTAACAGAAATTTTTAAAATTTATTGAAAACCAGGGAACGGAGCAGTATAGTCGGACGGGGCCGACCATACGATACCCTACACAACTACCACGTAACTCTAACTTTCTGCGGAGTTTTATTCCGAGCCTGGCCAATATTTCGTGATAGTTGCACTCTCTTGCCCGATTAGAGTTCAACAGCATCTCTTCCTTACACTGACATATTTTCCGAATATTTCCAATATTCAGTACAGCCTTTCTAATTACTTATATAGATTCCCTTCACAGTAGATTGAGTTGTGATGTTCGGCTTTTGTCAATTGATCGACTCGAAAACCACACAAAAAAATTAAGTTCTCGGTCCACTTCATCCCAAAATTATTATCTGATCATAGCCGAAAATTATAGGCGTTGACATTGACCATAACTGGAACCTCAGCGCTATATTTGCGCCCTCCAGTGTGGTACTGGGTTACTAAATAATATCTGAATAAGTAAGCACCTGTAAATATTTACGTGTAACTCCCACATCTTAGTAAATACGGCAATAGAATTGGTATCAATTTAAAGGCCAACCACTCCTCTTGGATATACTATCAACTCCTCGCGCCTATTTCCTTCAGGAGAAAATATATACGCTATAGAATACAAATTTTGTCATTTTTCACACAAAAGTCAGGGTCCATTTGACCCGCTAAATATTGACCGATCCTTATCAAAACAGGCATGCTTATTCGTTGGCCCGGTCCCCTTCACCATGCAAAAATTCGCGGTGTTTGGGCCATAATTGCGGCCTCTGGAGCGACCAGAAAAACCGACAAAAATAAAGTTTTTGGTCCATTTCATCCCCTAAATATTACCCGATCTTTTCCAAAAACAATAGGGGATTGGTTCTGACCAATGAAGAGGCCAGAACCAATCCTACATGCAAAATTTCGTGAAGATTGGTCCATAACTGTGGCCTGTAGCGTGTTTACAAATTATAATGGACAGACGGACGGACACACATGTCTAGATCGACTCAGCTAGTCGAGATATGACGATCGGTATACTTAAAAGTGGGACTAGGACCAATATTTCGCGGCGTTACAAACATTTGGGGCTGCACAAAGCTATAATACCCTGACAAAATAGTTGTGTAGGGTATAAAAATTAATTTATTTTTGGGTAGTTAAGGGTTCTCATTAAATAAATAGATTTATTAAACAATGTGTGTTCTAAGGGATAATTTTAGAATTTTGGATCACATCATGGCGTATTGTTCTGATAATAGTAAAACTGGCAAAAACGGGGAAGAAAAACCATCCACCTTTAGTGTTATATTTCTGCTGAGTGCTGTTGTTCTGACCATGAGTCACTACAGAACTAAGGGCCTAAGAGAACTTCAATGTAGACCCAACCTTCTAAGACAGCAGAAACTCAAACTGAAATTCGATAGTAATACAGCTCACGACATGGTAGAAATATATATTTGGAGTCCGCAGTCGAAAATGATCAATATTGCACCAGAAAAGTAGAAGCATCCTATGGAAACCATACCACAGAAACCCGTGATTAGAAATGCTAAAATGGATCTAAGCCAGTTGAACTCAAAATCTGAATTAATTACGATAAATCTTCCATTTCTATACCATCTCTTATTTTATCCACTATTACTCCCTATTAAACTAATATTAAAGCATATATGTTATTATCCCTAAACATCCAAAAGGTTAACTTCTCTACAATTACAAGACTGCCGGTAACCATCGGTTGTAACACAAGCATACAACATCGCCATTACAAGTGTCATAAATGTAGCCGTTGTCGTACAACCTACTACTCTGTGTGTGTGTGCAAAAACACCAAAAGACACACAACGAACAAATACTACAAACACAATGATAATCATCACGACAAGTGCAATGATAATGATGATCATCATCATTCCGAACAGCAGGGAAGACGACCTCATCATCATCATCATTACAATCACAGTAAGTGGTAACTTCAATTTAGCATTTTACACGGCATTTGGTTAACTTCAGTTTCCATAAACTTCCACTCGGGTGTTCAGTTCAGGGCAGTTGTTGTTTTTAGCAGACAACTTGTTGTTGCCTTTTTCATTTTTCCCTTGTAGTAATGGTAGACATTTTACCTTTGTTCAAACAAGTCCATTTTGGGTGTTATTTTAAAGCTCGTTGCTTTAACTCCAGCTGGGTAGGATAGTCCTGAAATCGTAAACGATTGAAAGAATGAAAACAGAACACCCAGACACAATTGTAAATCCTCACCTGAGCCATATTCATTTTGCAGCACACAGTGGGATATTTTCTTAATTTGTCTGAAATTGGAGGTGGTTGAACGGAAAAAATTAAAATAGGGAGGGGGTTTGATAGGGATTGGGAGGAAGGGAATGAAAACTCTTTGTTTCACATATATTGGTGAGCTTAATGCAAATAACGGAGTCTACAAAGGAAATCGGAACGGTGGGGAAGAGATACAGGTTTGAACTTTTTTTTACAGATTAGAGATCAACTGGGTCTGCTTTTTTCCCTAGCAGAGTGCATATTTTCGTCATAAGATTCAAATTTTCTTACCAAAGTCTTGACGCATTTGATCCGCTAAATATTGATCGATCATCATCAAAACAGACATTTTAATTAGTTGACCAGCTCCCCTTTACCGTGCAACATTTGTGATGTTCGGCTTACAAAAGTGGGCTGTAAACGACTAGAAAACCAGGCCGTCCTTGACCACAACCGGAACTTCATGTTCAACATTTGCGCCCTATAGTTCGGTAATGGTAATATTCAACATTATCAGAATATGTAGACTACTAAAAGTATTTACGTATAATTCCCACATTGAACAAAACATTTCGGTTTCATATTTTAGAAGATATTCTGGTATTCTATGGGCCTGATATTTCAACAAAAATATAAGCTTATTCCTATAACAGTTCTTCTAGAAAAACGGCGTAATTTTCCATCGGGCCGATTTTTCATACCGTCCACCAAAATAACTAAAACCTGTAACTCCCACATCCAAGTGCACATAACAATATAATTTGTTATAAATTTTAAGGTCCAACCACTCCTCTTGGTATACTATCAACTTCTACGGACATAGAATGCAAATTTTTGCATATCTAACAAAAAGGTCTGAGACTATTTGGTTCGCGTTATTATTGTGTATAATTAGTTCTTCCAAAAAATATTCTTTAAAAATCTACACCTTTGGATAGTTCTTGAAATAAAATCTCAAAAATAAAAAAAAAATAAATGTCCAACAAAAAAAAAAAAAAAAACAAATTAATCTCTACGGAAAGTTCGTCGAAAAAATAATCTTTAAATTATACGAAAAGTTCGTCAAAAAATATTCTTTAAAAATCCAAGCCTATGTGGATAGTTCGTCCACAGAATTTTGTTTAAAAATCCACGCCTATATGGATAGTTCTCCACAGAATTTTGTTTAAAAATCCACGCCTATGAAGCCTTCGAAATATTGTTTAAAAATCCACGCCTATGTGGATAGTTCTCCACAGAATTTTGTTTAAAAATCCACGCGTACATTGATAGTTCTCCACAGAATTTTGTTTAAAAATCCACGCCTATATGGATAGTTCTCCACAGAATTTTGTTTAAAAATCCACGCCTATGTGGATAGTTCTCCACAGAATTTTGTTTAAAAATCCACGCCTATGGATAGCTCTTGAAAAAATATTCTTTAAAAATCCACACCTATGGATAGCTCTTGAAAAAATATTCTTTAAAAATTCACGGCTATGGATAGCTCTTGAAAAAAATATTCTTTAAAAATCCACGCCTATGGATAGCTCTTGAAAAAATATTCTTTAAAAATCCACGCCTATGGATAGCTCTTGAAAAAAATATACTTTAAAAATCCACGTCTATGGATAGCTCTCGAAAAAAATATTCTTTAAAAATCTACGCCCATAGAGCTGTTTATGGACCTTCGGAATATTCTTTAGAAATCCACGCCTATGGATAGCTCTTGAAAAAATTTTCTTTAAAAATCTACGCCTATGGATAGCTCTTGAAAAAATATTCTTTAAAAATCCACGCCTATGGATAGTCTTCCAACCAAACGTAAGCTCCTCGATGTACCATCTGCATGGACGAAAATATTTTGTCTCAATCGAACAAACCTTGGGAGTTTGGAGCACTATTTACCTAAAATCGGCCGAACTGGATATGGGAGTTATATCTATATATGATCCGATTTAAATGAAACTTACCACACTCTATCCTAATCTCAATTACATACGTTAAGCCAAATTTCGTTAAACTCGGACAAAAATTGTGAGTTTGGTGCTCCATACATAAGGTCGGACGAAGGGACTATATCTATATCTGATTCGATTCCAACAAAGCTACGCATACATTAATCTGGATCTAATTCAGTACGCTGTGCAAAATTTTGTCTCAATCGGACAAATATTGGCAGTATGGTGATCGGACGAAAATATATATGGGACCTATATCTAAATCTAAAAAAATTTTCTCCAATTTCAATAGGGTTCGTCCTTGGGCCAAACAAATGAGCTGTGTCAAATTTCATTGCTCACAAAAATACATGGACGGTCGGACAGACGGATATGGATACTCTTAAAAGGAACAATTCTTAAAAATCCAAAGCTGCGGTAATTTCTTCAAGAAAATTGTCTTTAAAAATTTAAGCATATACACGGCTATAGAAAGTTCTTTGAAAATATTATTTTGGAAACCATGATTATAAGCCGGAAAGCTTATCCAAAATTATTCTACAAAAAAAAATATCCACATTTTTGTCTGATTGTACTTCAGAAGTTATTTCAGGCCATTTAGTATCCCCTACAAAATTTGTTTGAAGAGGCTCTTTAAGTCATTAATAGAAAAATCACCAATCCCACTTTACACGATTCCACGCAAACACATTCGAAAGGAATGTTTTCACAAATATCATATGATCCCTTACTACCACACAATTCTACAAAAATTGATTCCAACATCTCTTTCCCACAGTTCTTTAGCCACATACGATATGTTATTCCACCCAACGTCGCTTCTGTGTTTCTGGTGCTTATTTATTGTTGTTGCCCTTTTAGGAGTTCAGCCATACCGGCACATTTTGAAAGGTACTATGTGCCCAAGGTTTTACCAGAAGTTAAAGAGTGCAAATGGTGACTGATTATAGGACATTTTTATGTTTCTGTTTTGTTGTTGTTTTTTTTTTTTTTTTTTTTGTTTTCCAAAGCCATAATTTTGGTTAAGTGCAGGGTTTATTACTTGAAAATTACAATGTATCCTCTTTTGGAGCAGGCAATTCGAGTTGCTTGTGACATTTGTTAAAAGGGGTTGGTTTTGTGTTTAAATTTGTGTTTTATAATAATTCCATATTATTTTTTCGTTTGTTGTTTGTCACAATTATGGATTAAAGGCTTATAGTAATCGTCGTAAGAGTTTTGTTGGAGAAAAAAAAAATAAATGTGGGGAAATGTGCAAATGTGTGAAAACAACTAGGAAAGTTTTTTCTTTAGGGAATGTGAGAATTATTTCATTGAATTTAGGACTTAAATATTTGTTAGAATCCCGCAATTTAATGGCAGGATTTACCTATTAATTATTCTGATTTTTTCTCAACTCAATTACTAATTCTTATTAATGGCATCAATTAAGAAAATCCAAATTAACACAACATGCCCTTTTCAGTCATGACATCATTTATTTCCATATCCGAAAATCTTTTCTGGCTCATCCTTCCATCAACATTCTGGTATCTGTCTTCGAAGATATCTTTAATTACATTTTTGAAGGAAAATTCATTCAATTCTGATTAGTCAGCCAGTTTTTTTCAACCAACTCTTCATAATTTTGTCTAGTCATTATTTGTTCTCTTTTTTGCTTTTTTCGTGTTTATGTCTTGAATTCATTTTCACTGTTATTTTTCTCAATTTCTGCTGTTTTTGTTGCTGTTCTTAATGTGATTCAATTCTGTAAACATTTTAATTTCATTAATTAATATTACTCATACGCCAAAGAGTTCAAGGAAATTTAATATACATGCAGCATTTAAGGAGAAGGACATGTTTGGTGTATATTAGGGTGGTCCATGAAAAAATACTTTTAAACCCTCACTCCCACTGATAGTCCCTAAAAAAATACTTGTAAACTCTCCTTGAAAAATATAATAAAAACCAGTAAGGAAAGTAGTAAAGTCGGGCGGGGCCGACTTTATGATACCCTTCACCACTTTGGGTACATTCAACAAATGACTCCAGACTCATTTCAGTACACTATGCCAAATTTTGTGCAAATCGAAATATGTATAGGGACTTTGGTACACCATATACCTTAAATCGGACGAAAGTTTATATAGGAGCTATATGTAAATCCAAACCGGGAAAATTAACTGAGACTAAATTATGTACGATATGCCAAATTTCGTGCAAATCGAAAGATATATAGGGACTTTGGTACACGATTTACCTTAAATCGGACGAAAATATATATGGGAGCTATATATAAATCTGAACCGATTTTCAGGGAACTTAACACACATCATTTTAGACCTAATTCATTTCGCTATGCCAAATTTCGGGCAAATCAAAAGATATATAGGGACTTTGGTAAACTATTTACCTTAAATCGGACGAAAAAATATATGGGAGCTATATCTAAATCTGAACCGATTTTCAGGAAACTTAACACACATCATTCTAGACTTAATTCAGTACACTATGCCAAATTTCGTGCAAATCGAAAGATATATAGGGACTTTGGTACACTATTTACCTTAAATCGGACGAAGATATATATGGGAGCTATATCTAAATCTGAACCGATTTTCAGGAAACAACACACATCATTCTAGACCTAATCCATTTCGTTCGTCCTTGGACCAATTAAGTGACCTGTGCCAAATTTCATCCAAATCGGATCATAAATGCGACCTGCACTTTAACAATACATACGGACGGACGGACAGACGGACATGCACAAATCGACTCAGAAAGTGATTCTATGCATATTCTCAAAAGGAACCATGGGTCTGTATCGTCTGTCTTTTGCCCAGCTTTTCAATTTAAAACGCCATATTTGGCAATGTTGTCTTCCACTTGGCCTTCCCCTTCTGCGTGAACCATCAGCTGGTTCGCTTTTATATGCCTTCTGGGCTGGGGCATCTTCATCCAGTCTCTCTCTCTCCAGACTACGTTAGCTAGCTAGTCTCACTACCTAACCAACGTAGTCGCTGCAGCTCAATGCGTCTAACAATGTCGATGCCCGAGTATAGCTGGTACAACTCATGCTTCATTCAATGGCGATATTCACCGTTATCGAAGATCGGCCCATATATCTTTCGGAGAATTTCTGTCAAACACTCAAAGAGCTGCCTCATCTGCTTGCGCAAGTACCCATGCTCCAGATCCATATAGCAGCACGGGTAGTATCAGCGTCTTGTAGAGTGTGATTTTGGTCCGGCGGGAGGTGTCCTTGCTTTTGAGATGTTTGCTCAGACCTCAGTAGCATCTGCTGGCCAACACAATCCTTCTCCAAATTTCAAAATTGATGTCAATCGTTTTGTTTATGGCGGTACCAAGGTATATAAAATCGTTGACTACCTCCAAGCTGTAGTTCTCAAGTTCCACAGTTGGTCCGAGTCTACTGGACGTTTTGCGCGTTGATACCATTAACTTGGTCTTCTCGCCGTTTACCGCCAGACCCACTTTGGCAGACTCCTTCTCAATTTGTTCAAAGGTGGCTGTTACCAGTTGCAATGTTCGACCCATTATATCGATGTCATCGGCTTAGGCGAGTAGCATGTGATGTTTGGTGTACAGTGTGCCATTGCTGTTCACCTTTGCGTCTCGTATGACCTTTTCCAGCAGGATGTTGAAAAGATCACACCACAAACTGTCCCCTTTATCTGAATCCTCGTTCGGTATTAAAGAGCTCCGAGAGGTCCGGTCCGACATTAACTGATGATCTTGTGCCAGTTAAAATTATCATGCATAGCCGAATTAATTTTGCAGGAATGCCAAACGCAGACATTGCTTTAAAACCTATGAACGGATAGGGCTCCCGAATGAGGCTTTATAGGCGACGAATAGGGGGAATGCGTCGATGTGTTTTTCGTTTGTTTTTTTTTTGTTAAGTATTTGGTGCATTTGTCAGGTCTGGTCCATTTGGCGCATTTGCCAGGTCTGGTCCAATAATGTCATTGACCATGGGCTTCAGTCGTTCACACAGTACGGTGCATAGCACTTTATATCCGATGGGAAGGAGACTTATTTCTCTATAGTTGGCACATATCGTCTTGTCTCCTTTTTGTGCAAGAGACACAGGATGCTGAGGTTCCAATTATTGGGCATGCATTCCTCTAGCCAAATTGTACTAATCAAAATCCGACCAAAAGTCTTGAATAGTTTGGTTTGTAACCCATCGACGCCTGCTGCTTTATTATTCTTCAGACGATTGTTTGCTATTCTGACTTCATCTTGGCTAAGTGGTATACATTCTACTATTGATACCGCTTCACCGCTACTATTTGGTACCAGAACATTTTCAAAATGCCTTTGATACTTCAAAGGCGGACGGGGCCGACTATATAATACCCTACACAACTTCCAAGAAAATCTAACCTTGCGTTATTTGCACCCTCTTGAAACCTGATATTCAGTAGACGTGGGCTATATATGTCCAGATTCTGTTTACCACGGGTTATGTAGTGATCGACTCAAAAAAAAAATGTTAAGTTTTCGGTCCACTTCATCCCAAAATTATTATCTGATCATCACCGAAAGTTATAGGCGTTGTCCATGACCATAACTGGAACCTCACGGAAATTTTCGAAGCGATCAGCGCTATATTTCCGCCCTATAGTGTGGTTTTGGGTTACTAAATAATATCTGAATACGTAAGCACCTGTAAATATTTTAGTGTAGCTCCTACATCTGAATAAATACGACCATATAATTGGTATCAATTTAAAGGTCAACCACTTCTCTTGAACATACTATAAATTTTTTGGGTCTAGGTCCTTCAGTGGCTAATATATACGCCATAGAATACAAATTTTGTCATTTTTCACACAAAAGTCAGGGTCCAATTGACCCGCTAAATATTGACCGATCTTTATCAAAACAGGCATGCTTATTCTTTGGCCCGATCCCCTTCTCCATGCAAAAATTCGCGGTGTTTGAGCCATAATTGCGGCCTCTGGAGTGACCAGAAAATCAGACAAAAATAAAATTGTTGGTCCATTTCATCCCCTAAATATTAACTGATCTTTCCAAAAAAAAACAATAGGGGTCTTTAGTGGCCAGAACCCATCCTACATGCAAAATTTCGTGAAGATTGGTCCATAACTGTGGCCTGTATCGTGTTTACAAATTATAATGGACAGACGGACGGACGGGCACACAGGTCTAGATCGACTCAGCCAGTCGAGATATGACGATCGGTATACTTAAAGGTGGGTCTATGACCAATATATCGCGGCGTTACAAACTTTTGAGGCTGCACAAAGCTATACTACCCTGACAACATAGTTGTGTAGGGTATAAAAATCAACGTCTGTTGTTGGTCCTTGAAAAATTATTATTTAAAAATCCGCGCCAGTTTACAGGCCTTGAATAACCATTATTCAAAAATTCACGCCAGTTTACAGGCCTTGAATAACCATTATTCAAAAATTCACGCCTGTTGATGGTCCTTGAAAAATTATTATTTAAAAATCCGTTTACAGGCCTTGAATAACCATTATTTAAAAATCTACGCCTATTTAAGGCCCTTGAAAAATTATTATATCAAAATCCACGCCTGTTTATAGCCCTTGAAAAACTATTATTTAAAAATCCACGCCTATTGATAGTCCTTGAAAAGCTATTTGATGGCCCTTGAAAAAATATTATATGAAAATCCACGCCTGTTAGCATTTCACCCTAATCACTTTTCAACAAAATCCAAAATTATCCTCACATTACGGTGAGGGATGAACCGAACTGAACGGAACGGAACAAAATAAAGTCATAAATCTTATTTACAATTTGCTAAAGTAAATTGCTGTCTCATAATACGTTAAGCTCAGGCAAGCAAGATTTTTGTGTGTTACGACACATGCATCACACATCTGCCAGAACTTCAGCAGCAGCAGCAGCACCAGCCAGCAATGGCAGCAATTCTCCCTCTCAATAACCATTCATTCATTGAGTTTGTCAGACGTACATACATACGCAAATACGATCAACACAAACGCATTTTGCTTTTGCGCCAAAGAAATGAACACCGAGTCATTGCCACCTTTCAGAAACATGAGTACACTTCAGCATTCACACACTACCATGGAACACCTACACACCTTCACACACACATGGATACTCAACTCGAATGCTTTCCATTTGTATAATACGCTCTGGCACTCACGTACAACGTGTCATGATGTGAACGCACATTTTTTTTCCAAACGAATGTTAAAACACTTCAGCATACCTATGTTTGTGTGTGTGTCTGTGTGTGGATAAGGATATATATGTATGTTTATGTGCATGTTTGCCGCTTGTGTGTTTTCACTGTGGAAATAAAGTTGGCACAAATGCCAATAAACACAATATTTCCAACAAATTAATGGTTTTAAGTGAATTTATAAAATTACGTGTGCGAGGGTATGTGTTACGCATTCATGTTAATAATATGTATGTGTGTGTCGTCGTGTCGTTTGAAAAGAATATTGTCATTTTCATATCCTCTTCATTTCAATAATAAGAGTAATCATGACTGAAGGATTTTTTGTTTTTTTTGTTGCTGTTTGCCAGCCCGATATGATGATGAAGAAGAAAATCAGCCACGTATGCAGAAAATGTTATTCATGAACAGCAGCAGCAGCGGCAGCAGTTTGAAGGATAACAAGAGGAATGCTTACGAAATGATAAGTGGTATCTATATCCGTCTAATGATTGTCATAAAACGCGATTTTTTGGAATAGCTGATAATTATTGAAAATATTAAAGTTATTTGGAAATATATCACAGAAAATATTATTAACCATTAAGGAAAGTAGTAAAGTCGGACGGGGCCGACTATATCATACCCTTCATCAACATGATGAAGAAATATGAGGAGTTTGATGCACCATTCACTTCAAATCGGACAAAAAAATATATATATATGAAATCAATATCCAAATATCAACCGATTTCAACGGAATTTGTCACAGGTTAGGTTATACTAATTTCAGTACGTTTTGTTCCTATCAACCATATATTGGTTCCTTGGTGCGTCAATTACTTAAAATCAATCGATAATATATGAGTCTAAACAGATTTTCACGAAACTTGGCACACATCATTCTGGACTAAATTCGGTACTCTATGCAATATAAGAACTTTGATACATTATTTACATTAAATCGGACGAAAATATATGGGCAATATTGCCAATTCTTTAACATAGCTGAAGCGGAGGTTCACCCCTTTATAACTCGGGAATTACTTAAGTATATGAAAAAAGTGAATAGTTTTGGGTAAATTGAACTGTCGTTGCAAACTGTTCATGATATTGACCTCCAAACTTTATTTTGGTGGAAGCTGTGTCTACTTTAATGTAAAAAATGTGTAAAAACACGTTGAGGCGAACCAGTTTTTTATGTTCTCTATCGATTTGTGACTAAGCCACTCATTGCACGGTCTTCGTGTCAAAATAAAACTAAAAGCTAACAAAATGGAGACTACGCCCCTTATATATCATTTTTCAAAATTTTCACTGCATCTACCTTTAAATGATGCTGACATTTTGAAGCTCGATTTTGATTGTTTTTTTAATTTTACTTCTAGCTTTAATACGCAAACAGGAATTTATAAAAATCGATTATAAGATTATTGTAGTCGCGAACCTGCGTAATTTGATATGTATTTTGTGTATGTAGTATGCACAGCTTCAGAGTAATACTCATCCGAAGGTGCGAATTTTGTGCGATCAAATTTCTAAAAAACCTATTTTTCGGGCCAAATTTTTAGATCTGTCAACTGAATGATATGGGTACCCGCGATCAATAAGGTTTTTTACGTTTCGGATGATATAAAATCTTCTTCGTGAAAATCCATCTACTAGAAAAACACGAAATTTGGAAAAAAATGTTTTTGAAAATATCGCGGATTTATTTGCGTTTTCTGTGTATCATTTCCGCTTCAATAAATGACCTCATACGGATTTTGATCTTTTTCGAAAAGATAACTTTAAAAACTTCAGCCGAAAGAGAGATGTACGCAATTTATCTCAAAAATAGATTTTGCTGGCACATCCATGGTTCTTAATGGACCACATTGAAATGGTATAGATCGATGTATTTTTTTAGTGTGCACATCGAAATCGGATGCGCATTAATGACATATGGAGTTTTCGGCAATTATTCGCGTTTTACGATTTTTTGGTTAATTCAATGTAATGTGCGGCACATCTTAGCCGTCAAATTAAATTTCGCAAAATATATATGGATTGGAAGATAAACTTCAGTACTTCCTGGAAACCGCATGCGCATCAAATGATTTTGAGAATTACGCGATTTACACGCAATTTAAAATGTATATTTCATAATATTATTTTATTTTTAGATTTATTCCTATTTATAGAATTCTAAGATTTATCGGAAGGGTCTTGATATAATCCGCAAGGCGTATACTTATACACAAAAAGTGATTATTTTCATATATGGTAATTTTTCGGCGAAATTCGGGTAAAATAAAAGAATAACCCCAACATTATTTTCTGAAATTTCTTGTATAAAACCAGTGAGCGGAGCAGTATAGTCGGACGGGGCCGACCATGCGATACCCTACACAACTACCACGAACTCAAACTTTCTGAGGATGTTTATTCCGAGTCTGAGTAATATTTCGTGATATTTGCCCCCTCTTGTCCGATTAGAGGTTAACAACACCTCTTCCTTACTTTTTTCGAATATTCAGTACAGTCCTTCTAATTACTTGTCCAGATTACCTTCACGGTGGGTTGTGTTGTGATTTTCGGATTATACTCTACTCGAAAACACACAAAAAATTATGTTTTCGGTCCATTTCATCCCAAAATTTTAATCTGATCATCACCGAAAATTGTAGGCGTTGTTCTTGACCATAACTGGAACTTCATGAAAAATTTCAAAGCCATCAGCGCGATATTTCTCCCTCTAATGTGGTAATGGGTTACTGAATAATATCTGAATACGTAAGCACCTGTAAATATTTGATTGTAACTCCCACATCTGAGTAGATACATCACTATATTTGGTATCAATTTAAAGGCCAACCACTCCTCTTGGATATGCTATCAACTCCTGGGGTCTACATCCTCCAGGAGTAAATATGTATGCCATAGAATACAAATTTTGTCATTTTTCACACAAAAGTCAGAGTCCATTTGACCCGCTAAATATTGACCGATCTTTATCAAAACATGCATGCTTATTCTCTGA
>NW_026872967.1:0-14116 GCF_032173495.1 Musca vetustissima | reverse complement strand
TTTTCAAATTAGCCTTATTTTTCTATATACCTTCATTTTACAGACTTGATGTCAATGGAAAAAATATTCTATAGAAAATTTCACTAGGGGTCACTGAAAAATAGAAGTCAGTATAAAAGATATATGTCAATAAAAAATATATATCAATACAAAAAGCCGTTTCGAAATGGTCACATATATATGTGAGTATTATTTTGAGGTTATTTTTGAATGACTTGAATTTAGCGACTTGTTGTCAATAATATTCTTTAGAAAATTTCACTATGGGTCACCGAACAAAAGATAACTGTACATATGGTATATATCAATGAAAACAAACATTTTAAAATGGTTAACGCAAATATGATACCTAATTAGAGGTTATATTTGGTTTGAGCCACATTTTCACAGAAAACTTCATTTTAACGATTTGGTGTCAATGGAAAAAATATTCTATAGAACATTTCACTATGGGTCACCGAACAAAAGATAACTCTATGAATTGTATATGTCTATAAAAATAACCTTTCCAAAATGTTTAACTCAAATATGATGATTAAATTGATGTTATTTTTGATTTGAGCCAAATTCTCACAAATAATCTCATTTTAGGGACTTGATGTCAATTAAAAAAATATTCTCTGGAAAATTTCACTATGAGTCACCGTACAACTCCAAGCTGTAAACTTACATATAGATGATGATATTTATTATTTCAAAAAATAAAATTCTGATTTTATCAAAAATGGAATTTTTAATGAGGCTAACATAGGATTGACGCCATTAGACCCACTAAAATACATTGTAGGGGATTAATGTCAATGGAAAAAATATTCTATATGAGATTTCAAAGAAGTTCACCACGGCATAAAAATCTGTAGATATGATAGAAATTGCATTTTTTTTCTAAAATATATAAACAGTATAAAAAATACTGTTTTTAAAGTTTTCTCCAATTTTTTGAATAAATTTTGAATTTACTTAAATGTTCTGTAAATTTTTCACTTTAGCCGAAAACTGTTAATGGAAAAAATATTCTATATGAGATTCCAAAGATGTTCGCCTCGGCATAGAAAGTGATAGAAATTGTATTTCTTCAAATTTTCAAACAGTATAATAAAAAATATTGTTTTTAAAGTTTTTTCAAAATTTTTTTGGGATTATTTTTGAATTTACTTAAATTTTCCGTAAATTTGTCACTTTAGCCGAAAACGGTCAATGGATAGAATATTCTCCATCGAATTTCACTATGGGTCTCCGAACAAAATAATTTTCTAACTCTAATATTTCGCTTAAAAATTTCAACAGACAAAATTAGAAGTGTTTTTTTCACAATGGGCTCAGGACAGACATTGGCCGAGTAAGACTCGGGTCGTTTCGGATCGTAGACCCCTCTGTCGTGGAAAAGCTTTTATTGTGTAAAAGCCATTTCCAAATTTAATTTTAAAAATTTTAATTATTTTGAATAAAGTTTATAATTATTAAATTTTGTTATTGTTATTACAGCCCCTTGTTTGTGTTGTCTTGGAATTTTTAGTGCATTATGTGTTCATATTATTATTAATTATACATTTAACTTTAATAACTTTATTGTAAATTATTAAAAAAAAATCAACAAAAAAATTTTAGGGATACCACAACCAAACCTAAACAAGGAAAAAAATATTTAAAAAAAAAAACAAAATGAAAATTTCAAAAAAAATGTACCTTAAAGAAAAAATATAAAACAAAAAAAACTATAAATATATATTTTAAATATATATAAAAAACAAACCCAACAACATCAACCACATCTCTATACCTAATTAATAAAAAAATAATTAAAATACAATTAATTTAATTTCTTTTTTCTTATTGTATTTTCAATTCCTTTTTTCCATTTAATTTTTTTTATTTATATAAGCATGGTTTATTATTAATATAATAATAATTATATATATATTTTTAAAAGGTTTATTTTTTGTAAAATTAATTATTAATAATGCTTAATTATTATTGTTAGTTTTAAAAATATTATTATTAAGTTTTTTTCTTTAAAAAATATCCTGTAATTTTTATTTCTCATATATAAATTTTGTTTTATTTGTTAATGTAATAATTTGGAAAAAAACAAAACTATGGAATAATTACCAGCCACCACCATTGTAGAAAATAATTTAAAAAAAGAAGCAAACAGCTATAAAAATCACACAGACACACACACGAAACTACCTTCATAGTATATATAGTTCTCAGTTTTAAGTTAAAATATTTTCATTATAACAACAACAATAAGAAAAATACATATATTTAATAATTCTGTTTAATTTTTTGTTTTTGTACAATACAAGCAATCGAATCAGGGCAATAGTAATTTAAAAATAAAATAAAAAATAAAATTATATTCCAAAATCTTAGGTTAGTTTTGAATGAAAAGAAAATAGATACGAAGGAGAGGAGTTCGCAAAATCTTTTCTTTATTCGATTTTTTATAATTTCAAAAAAAAAATACCCCAAGATTAATCAAAGAATCTTTAATAGATTCCTAAAATGTCCAAAAATTCCAAAAAAAATGTGGTTCTTAATTTCTGAAGACCTATAAAAAATAAAGTTCTTGTTTCTTAACAAAAATTTCTTCTTTCGGTCTTCAAAATTATTTTTATTGTAAATACTTCTAAATAAAATTTAAATTTTTTTTAACAAAAAAAAAATATAATAATTCACATACCTCTTTGCTTGTATTGTTCACCCCAACCACACCACCCTATTATTGTTTCTTATTATTGCGATTTATTATTTATATGTGGCTTCTGTTTTTTGTTTTAATAATTTTTATTATTATTGTATTTTTTTATTAACGTTTAATTATGTGTTCATATATAATTTTTTTTAATTACAAATTAAGGCATCAAAAACAAAACAACAACCAACCAACACACCAACAACAATAAATTGTCAAACAATACAAAAATGAACGTAAGATGACAAAAAGAAATAAAAAACAAAAAATATACTAAAACAAAAAGAATATTTTTTCAATTTAAAAAAAATTAAATTGGTTAAAAAAAGGGAAGAAAAATGTTCAAAAAATTTTTAATTTGTGTAAAAATTTTTAAAGAAATTTATTTTTAACACACAAAATCTATAGCATACCTTTAGGCTGACTGTGCATATTGGTCATGGAACACTTTTTTTTAAAGGTGATTTCAATAACATGTGAATTGTCATGCAATGCAACATGATAGAAGCTTGATGTCAATTCACTATGGGTCATCGAACAGTAGAAGTCTGTAAAATTAAATTTAAAAATAGAAATAACCGTTCCAAAATGATAAAAAAATATATATGATAATTAAGTTGAGGTTATTTTTTTATTTTTTGATTGTGGTAAATTTTCGCATACAGCTTTATTTTAGAGACTTGATGCCAATGGAAAAAATATTCTATAGAGAATTTTACTATGGGTCACCGAACAATAGAAGTCTGTAAAATTAAATTTAACAACAAAAATAGCCGCTCATATATATGATATGAAAATTATCACATAAGTGAGGTTATTAATTTTAGGTTATTTTTGAACTGAGGCGAAAATTCGCATACAGCTTCATTTTAGGGACTTGGTACCAATGGAAAAAATATTCTATAGAGAATTTCACTATGGGTCTCCGACCAACAGATGTTTGTAAAATTAAATATACCCATACAAATAAGCGCTCTGAAAAATTATCACATAAGTGAGGATATTAATTTGAGGTTATTTTTTCAATTGTGTGAAAATTTTCGCATACAGTTTCATTTTAGGAACTTGATGCCAATGGAAAAAATATTCTATAGAGAATTTCACTATGGGTCACCGAACCATAGAATTCTGTAAAATTCTGTAAAATGTAGCAATAAAAATAATCGCTCCGAAAAATGATCATCATTATCAATTATTAATTTGAGGTTATTTTTGAATTTGGGTAAATATTCGCCTACACCTTCATTTTGGGGACTTGATACCAATGGAAAATATATTCTGTAGAAAATTTCACTATGGGTCACCGAACAATAGAAGTCTGTAAAATTAAATTTAGCAATAAAAATAACCGCTCCGAAAAATTATCACATAAGAAAAGCTTATTAATTTGAGGTTATTTTTCAATTGTGCTAAATTTTCCCATACAGCTTCATTTTAGGGACTTGATGTCAATGGAAAAAATATTCTCTAGAGAATTTCAATATGGGTCATCGAACAATAGAAAACTCTACAAGTAATATTTATCAATCAAAATAATCATTCCAAATTGGTCACATAAAAAAAGGTTATTAATTTGAGGTTATTTTTCAATTGAGGTTAATTATCGCATACAGCTCGATTTTGGGGACTTGGTACCAATGGAAAAAATATTCTCTACAGAATTTCACTATGGGCCACCGAACAATAGAAGTCTGTAAAATTAAATTTAGCAATAAAAATAACCGCTCTGAAATATGATCACTTAAGGGAACCCCCCCATTCTCGATTTTAATTTTTCAAGATTTTCAATGGGCTGGTAAATCAACACCAATGCTTGTTAAGGTTTGTAACTTTGCACATATATAATTGAAGATTTAAAATAGAAGAAAAATAATTTACAAAAAAATTTGTTATTGTTTTGTTGTTGTTTTTTGTAATTAAAGAAAAGTCCTTATTTTTGATGGCGGGCATGATAACTCCTCACTGGAACATCGGAATCCGAAAATTCCAACGGTGTTAGAAAGATTACATGTCTGGCTCTCGTATGAACTAGGATTATTGAATTCGTTCTAAAATTAACAAAAAGGAGGACCTTTGAAAAAATATTTTTGGAAAATCGCCGATTTTTTACCAAAACCCAGGTTAAAAAATAAGGAAGATCTTCACCGATTGGCTTTATCCTAGTTCATACGATAGCTATACACTCACAGAGAAACGTGTAAAAATTTGAGATCGATTAGGTTATTAGTTTTTGAGTTATCATGCCCGCCATTCGCAAAAAAATGTTTAGAGAAAAACGCGTTTAAAGTTTGAGAAGCCCTTTAGCCGTCACTTGATGCTGACACAATAAATCGGCTATATCTTCAAGAGTTCTTGAGATTTTCATCTGAAATTTTGTAGGGACATTCTTTTATTAGTGTAGATTCGAATTATATCAACAAAATTTTTGACCCCGAGAATGGGGGGGTCCCCTTAAGTTAAGGTAGTAATTTAAGGTTATTTATGAATGTCAATTTTCCCTTATATAACATAAGTTTATCTACCTATTGTCAATATAAAATAAAACTTTGGAATTCCCTCTAACCATTACTGAAACTTTTATGAAAATCGGTTAAATAGTCGCTGAGTTATAGGCATTTGAATTCACCTATCAATTTCAAGAACGGAGGTCTGCATGCAAACTGTGTTTGCCTAAAAGTATGCTTTGATTTTCTTACACAATTTTAATGTAGCATAGCTGCACATACATACCCACACCCATACTCAGTGAATGCAAGCAAAAAATTTGCTTCTTTTTAAAAGACGATTTTTGTGTGATTTTTCATTTTCAGATAATAGGCGCCCAGCATCGAACAGTAGGGTGTATTTTGGAACATAGTTAAATTCAAATGCGAATAACTCAGTAACCACTTAACCGATTTTCATAAATTTTGCAGCAATGGTTAGAGGGAAATCCAAAGTTTTATCAAATACATACATAATAGAAAATTAGCATTATGTGTTGCACACGATAACTCCGTAAGGTAATAACCGATTTCATTTAAATTTTGCACATCGTAATATTTCTTTCAAACTTAAATCTAGTTCGAAGATGGAATCCATCGGTCAACTCTTTCTGGTACCTCCCACACAAAATTGCCAACATTTTATGGACGATTAATTTTACAATATCATGGGAATAGACTATCCGATTTGAACCAAACTTAGCACATCGTAATATTTTAACCATGTCTGTATGATGGTGGAAGATGGCATCCATCGGACCACTCCGAACAAAAAAGTCTGTAAAATTAAATATATCTATACAAATAACCGCTCCGAAAAATGATCATATAAGTAATGTTATTAATTTGAGGTTATTTTTGAACTGAGGCGAAATTTCGCATACTACTTTATTTTAGAGACTGGGTGCCAATGGACAAAATATTCTATAGAGAATTTCACTATGGGTCACCAAACGAGAGATAACTGTAAAAATGATATATTTACATGAATTCTGCATTCCAATATGGTTACCTACATGGTGATGATTTGGTCAGGTTAGGGTTTTGAATTATGGTAAATTTTCCGCTACAGCATCATTTTAGGGACTTGATGTCAATGTAAAAAATATTTCGTAGAGAATTTTAATATGGGTCCTCATAGATATGAAAACTGTATTAGTGACATATATCAATAAAATAGGCCTTCCAATGCGGGTACATACATGATGATAGATTTTTTGGGTTATTTTTGATTTGAGTCCCATTTTTCACTTTCAGCTTCATTTTACGGACTTGGTGTCAATGAAAAAAATATTCTTTGGAAAATTTCACTTTGGGTCACCGGACAAAAGATTTCAATTGGGCTAATGTATATTCTGATATTTTCAATACGAATTTGAGTATTAAATATTTTTTTCTTATTTTATGGTGTTTTGAATCGATGGCAATTAATCCTGTAGAACTTTGTCGTATCTAAATGGCGACAATGGGAAAAATATTCTACAACAAATTCTACTAAGAGTCGCCGAACACAAGGAAGTCAACATTTCAGGATTATGGCTGCAAATTTTATTCCAAAACATATTTGAATAATAATAATTGATTTTTAGGCACTTTGGAGGTTCTTTCGAAAAACTGTCAAATTCTCACGCTGTACTTGGTATTAGGGGTTCGGTGTCAATGGAAAATATATTCTTTGTCAAATTTCACTATGGGTCTCCGACCTAAAGAAAATTCTATATATATATATATATATATATATAATTTTAATTTTGACCATAAAAACCAAAATTTTTATTTTATAAATTTTGAGGTTATTTCGAAAATGTTTAAAATTTATGTTTGGTATTAGGGGTTTGGTGTTAATGGGGAAAATATTCTGCATCGAATTTCATTGTGGGTCTCTGAACTAAAGATATTCTAGGACTATTATATATAAGAAAAAATAATTTTAAATTTCACCATAAAAACAAAATTGATTATTTGGTTAATTTTGAGGTTATATCGAAAATTTTCAAAATTCTAGCATATTATTAGGTATTAGGCGTATGGTGTTAATGGAAAAAATATTCTACAAAAAATTTCATTGGGGGTCACCGAACTAAAGAAAATTATATATTCAGTAGATATGTGTGAAAAATAGTTCTAAATGTGATCATATAAACAAAAAATTGTTTTGGGTTAATTTTTTGAGGTTATTTCGAAAATGTTAAAATTTCTCTCACAATTTTTGGTACTAGCAGGTTGGCGTTAATGGAAAAATATTCTTCATCGAATTTCACTATGGGTCTCCAAACAAATTCAAATTTCACCCACTGTGCTTAGTATTAGGAAGTTGGTGTCAATGGAAAAAATATTCCTCATTAAATTTCACTATGGGTCTCAGAACAAATGAAATCTCTAGAACCAAGATATATAGTTCAAAATTTAATACAAATATGACTATAAAAAATAAACAAATAAATTCTAAAAAAAAATATTTTTTGAAAAAAATATAATTTTGAGGTTATTTGGAAAATCATAGAAATTCTCCCACTGTGTTGGATGTTAGAAAGTTGGTATTAATGAAAAAAATTTTCCTTATCAAATTTCACTATGTGTCTCCGAACAAACGAAATCTCTAGAACCAAGATATATAGTTCAAAATTTTAATTCAAATATGACAATAAAGACTATACATTTGTTATTGCTAATTTTGAGGTTATTCCGAAAAATATTAAAATTCTACCACAATACTTGATATTAGCGGTTTGGTGTTAATGGAAAAAATAATCCTCACAAAATTTCACTATGGGTTTCCGTTCAAGAGAACACTCTAAGTATAATATTTAAATTTGAAAAAAATATCTAAATTGTGCATAAAATCAAGAAAAGAAATTTTCATTTAATTTTACATTTTTAATTTCAATTATTGGCATTTTGTCCCACTGTGCGTGATTTTAGCAAAATGCTGTCAACGAAAAAATATTCTATATGAAATTTCACTATAGGTCACCGAACAAATAAATTCTCTAAATATCATATTTAATATAGAAAAAATGGATTTGAATTTTTTTTTATTTTTTTTATGATTTTCTTTTATTTTTTATTTAAATAATTTTTTTAGTTGCATTTTTTTATTTAATTTGTTAATTTGTATTTTTTTTATATTTATGTATTATTTTTATTTTTTATATAATTTCCACCCCCACACACAACAAATCACGAATATATAAAGAAAATTGAGTACCTTAAAAAAAGAACAAAATAAAAAAAAAACGAAATGTGAAAAATAAAAAATATATATTTCATATTTATGCCAGTATTTTTAGATATTACAACACCACCTCATAGACATCATTAAGAACGACACAATTATTTAGGCAAAAGAGAGAGAGAGTGTGTGTGTCTTGCCCAAGAAAAAAAAAAAACAAAACACAACAAAACAAAACAAAACAAAAAAAATATTAGACAAATTATAAATATATTTTTCCCAAAACAAAAATTCATTTTTTAAACCCTCAGCCTTAATGCCAAATTTCTATTATTTAACATAAGTTTATATATTTATTGTCAATATTTAATAAAACTTTGCAATTCCCTCTAACCATTGCTGCAACATTTATGAAAATCGGTTAAGTAGTCGCTGAGTTATTTGCATTTGAATTCAGCTATCAATTAACAAATCGGAGGACTTCAAGCAAAATGTGTTTTGCCTAAAAGTATGCTTTAATTTTCTTACACAATTTTAATGTTACATAGCTGCATATACACACACCCACACACACACGCAGTAGTTGAAAGAAAGAAAAAATGTGCTTCTTTTTAAAACTCGATTTTTGTGCGATTTTTCATTGTCAGGTAATAGGCGCCCAGCATCGAACAGTAGGGAGTATTTCGGAAGATGGTTGAATTCAAATGCCAATAACTCAGCAACCACTTAAGCGATTTTCATAATTTTTGCAGCAATGGTTAGAGGGAAATCCAGAGATTTACTACATATTGACAATAAATAAATAACGGTGTGTTAAATAGGAGCAAATTAGCATTATGTGATGTGCACGATAACTCCGGAAGGGAGCAACCGATTTCTTTCAAACATTGCACATCGTAATATGTCTTTCAAACTTAAATCTAGGTAGGAGATGGGACCCACGGGTCCACTCCTTCGGAAACTTCCCACACAAAATTGTCAAAATTTTGTGGAAAATTAATTTTATAATATCATGAGAATGGATTATCCGATTTGAAGCAAACTTTGCACATCGTAATATTTTAACCATGTCTGTCTAATTTTGCAAGATGGGACCCATTGGTCCACTCCTTCGGGTATTTCCCACCCAAAGGGTCAACATTTTCAATGTTTTTATAATTCCAATATTTTAGCGAAGGGAATGTCCAATTTGACTCAAACATTACACATCGTAATATTTTAACCCTGGCTTTATAATATTGTAAAATGGGATTTATCGGCCCACTAATTCGGGTACCTCTCCCACAAAGTGACAAATTTTTCACATGTTTATCAATCGAATATTAAGCGAATGGATTGTCTGATTTGACCCAATGGTCATATTTTTACCAACTCATGGTCATGGTCATATTTTTACCAGCTGTAAATAATGTCTGAAGATGGGATTCATCGGTCCACTCCTTCGGGTACCTCTCACCTTTGAACAAATTAAGAAGGAGTCTGCCAAAGTGGGTCTGGCAGTAAACGGCGAGAAGATCAAGCTGATGGTATCAACGCGCAAGACGTCCAGTAGATCCGGACCAACTGTGGAACTTGAGTACTACAGCTTCGAGGTAGTCAAAGATTGTATATACCTTGGTACCGCCATAAATAAAACGAATGACATCAGTTTTGAAATTCGGAGAAGGATAGTGATGGCCAACAGATGCTACTATGGTCTGAGCAAACAACTCAAAAGCAAGGACACCTCCCACCAGACCAAACTCACACTCTACAAGACACTGATACTACCCGTGCTGTTATATGGATCTGAAGCATGGGTACTTACGCAAGCAGATGAGGTAGCTCCTGGAGTGTTAGAGAGAAAAAATTCTCCGAAAGATCTATGGGCCGATCTGCGTTGACAGTGAATATCGCCGTGTCGAATGAACCATGAGTTTTACCAGCTATTCTCGAACAATGACATTGTTAGACTACGTTGAGCTGCAGCGACTACGTTGGCTAGGTCGGTGTTGAGAGAATGGATGAAGATGCCCCAGCCCAGAAGGCATATAAAAGCGAACCAGCTGATGGTTCACGCAGAGAGCGAAGGCCACGAATACGATGGAAAGATGTAGTCGAAGACAAAATTGCCGAATATGATCTTTCAAATTGGAAAACCTGCGCAAAAGACCGACGCGCCTGGAAATCTTTTTTAATCTTTTCGGATTATGGAACGAAAGTTCTGTCACAAGCCAGCTAAGTATGTAAGTACATCAAGTTCGAAGATGAGACCCATCAATCCACCTCTTCTGGTACCTCCCACACAATATGGTCAAAATTCTGCTGAAATTTAATTTTTTAAGATCCGTAGACCGTCGCAAACCATAGGCTGAGGGTATATACATATGTCTGTTGGCAATATCAACTGACACTTGTTTTTATAAAAATATTTTTTGAAAAAATTTTCAAATTTTGAAAATTTTTTTGAAAAAATTTAAAAAAAAATTCAAAATTTTTTAAAAAAAATTTATTTTTTAAAAAAAAATTATTTTTTTTAATTTAAGAAAAAACCATAGACTGAGGGTATATATGTCTGTCGGCAACGTAGGCTGACAGTTGCTTTTATTTAAAATTTTTTTAAAAAATTTTCAAAAAAAAATATAAAAATTTTTGAACTCTCAAAAGGAACCATAGGTCTATCTCGATTCCTTTTGCCTGTTACAAACATATACTCAAAAACATAATACCCTGTACCACACTGTGGTACACTTTCTGAGTCTATTTGCGCATGTCCGTCTGTCCGTCTGTCCATGTATTTTTGTGAACAAAGTACAGGTCGCATTTATGATCCGATTTGGATGAAATTTGGCATAGGTCACTTATTTGGCCCAAGGACGATCTCTATTGAAATTGGGAAAATCGGTTCAGATTTAGATATAGCTCCCATATATATTTTCGTCCGATTTAATGTTAATGGTGCTGCAAAGTCGCTATATATCATTCGATTTGCACGAAATTTGGCATAACGTACTGAATTGATCCTAGAATGATGTGTGTTAAGTTTCCTGAAAATCGGTTCAGATTATATATCTGAACAAATGAAAAATTTAGTATCGGTTACAGAATGACTTGTTTATAGATCCAATATCATTTTGCTGGTCCTGCGACATCTGTTGGGATTCATCTGTTGAATATACCCAAAGTGGTGAAGGGTATCATATAGTCGGTCCGACTTTACTACATTCCTCACTGGTTTCACTTGTTTTTAATTCAAAATTATTTTTAACCAAAAAAAAAAATACATAAATTTAAAAAAAAAAAATGATAAATATTTTTGTATTTTTTTTTTTTATTAGAAAATTTTCAAAATTATTTTTTCCAAAAAAAAAAAAAAGAAAAATATTTAGAAAAATTTCAAAATTATTTTTTCTCACTCAAAAAGTTTAAACATTATTTTTTATGTCTCATTTTTTTCAAAATAATATTTTAATATTAAATGATATTTTTTATATAAAAAATATTTTATATTATATTATTTATACAAAATTAATTATTTTTTAATGAATTTCCAAATAACAAAAAGCAACACTCCTTGTAGATAGCTATCGTGTCTACCTCATTAGAATACAAAACGCTTAACTAGTGTAAATACCTGAGTTGAATGAAATTCTAAAAAAAAATTATAAATATATTTTTTTAAATTAAAAAAAAATAAATTAAAAAAATATATTTTTTAATTAAAAATATTTTTTTAATAAAAATTTATTTTTTTTTTAAATTTTAATTTGAATTTGAAAAACAGAAAATAAAAAAATTTGAAAAAAAATTAATAACAAAAAATTAATTAAAAAATATTTTTTTAATAAAAAAATTAATTTTTTGTCGTTTTAAATAAAAAACTATTTTTTTTAAATTTTAATTAGAATTTTAAAAACAGAAAATAAAAAATTTTGAAAAAAAAATAAATTAAAAAATATTTTTTTAATAAAAAAAAATTAATTTTTTGTCGTTTTAAATTTTTTTATTAAAAATTAATTTTTTTAATTCAAAAAAAAATAATAAAAAAAATAATTAAAAAATATTTTTTCTAATAAAAAAATTAATTTTTTGTGGTTTTAAAATTTTTTTATTAAAAATTAATTTCTTTAATTCAAAAAAAAATATTTTTTAATGAAAAAAAATTGTTATACGTCCCTTTACCCTTGGCCTTGGCGTATAACAATTTTTTTTCATTAAAAAATATTTTTTTTTTAATTAAAGAAATTAATTTTTAATAAAATAATTTTAAAACCACAAAAAATTAATTTTTTTATTAGAAAAAATATTTTTTAATTATTTTTTTTATTATTTTTTTTTGAATTAAAAAAATTAATTTTTAATAAAAAAATTTAAAACGACAAAAAATTAATTTTTTTATTAAAAAAATATTTTTTAATTAATTTTTTTTATTAATTTTTTTTTCAAAATTTTTTATTTTCTGTTTTTAAAATTCTAATTAAAATTTAAAAAAAAATAATTTTTTATTTATTTTATTTTCTGTTTTTCAAATTCAAATAAAGGGTAAAGGGACACACACACTCTTCACCAAAAAATATTTAAAACGTATAAGTAATGACAATGGTTATACGCCACCAAGGACAATTTTAAATATCAAATCATTCAAAATCCTAGATATTGGAAAGTTAGTATTGAAAAGAAAACCAGCTTAATCATAATTTGTATCATGGAAAATCCCTGAACCTCATATATTACAACAATCACAAAATATTACTCCAAAAAAAAAAATACATTACAAAAACAAATTGAAATCATTTCAGGATTACAAACACATAAGCCATCTAAATGTTAAGTGTATAAAGAAAAAATACAAAAAAATATATCTTTGAAAAAAGCAAAAAAAAAAAATAAATATATAAAAAAATTTAAATTAAAAAAAAAATTAAATTCCAGAAAAAATATGAAATCCAACTTAGTTTGTGTTCATTTTTAAAAAAAAAAAAAATAATAATGATAATTAAAATCTAATATAAAATGTATAAATGTATATGTAACTTGGAAAAAATTAGCAAATAAAAATAATATATATTTTAAATGTAAATTATCTTGTGTAAAAAATAAATATAAAAAATGTTAAGTTATTTCGTAAAAATAAAATAAATAAAAATTCAAAAAAAATATTTAAAAAAATATAAAAACTATTTATTTTTTTTGTGAAATATTAAAACAAAAAAACTATTTACTTATGCTGAAGGTCTAACCCTATACATCCTCCTCCTACTCCCCAAAAATTCCCTTAAAATTAATAACGAAAGAAAAAAAGAAAAAAATGTGTTGAATAAAAAAAACGTTATACATATACGATATTATATATACAAAATAAATAAATGTAAAATTAAAGAAAAATATATATATTTATATTATAAGAAATAAATTTAAAAAAAAAATAATAATAAAGAAATATGTATTTATTTTTATAAGCACTGGGGCAGCAATAGGGGTCGAATAAATAAATAAGAAAAAAATATTTTTTCAAAAAATTATATATTTTATTTGAAAAAGTTTTATTTTATAATTAACAAAATAATTTTTTCTTACTAAAAATTAGTTTTAATAAAAATTATTTTTTTTTTAATTATATTTTTTTAATTGAAAAAAGTACATTTTTTAATCAATCAAATTTTCGTGGAATTTTTCAGTGTAGAGGAAAAATGTTGAAGCATAAAATGTTCTCCATAAAAATACACTATAGGTCTCTGAACAAAACAAAGCTCTAGAGATTATAACGTTCCCTAAAATTTGGGT
>NW_026872966.1:0-14189 GCF_032173495.1 Musca vetustissima | reverse complement strand
TTAATTTTTATTTTCCATTTTCTTTAGTAAGGCACTAGTGAGTTTACTTGATGTTATCAATGCAGTATCATCTGCGTAATATGCAACATTTATTGAACGAGGCACCTTTAAGTCTGATGTGTAAGTTATGTAAAGTAAAGGGAAAAAGGAAAGAATAGATCCCTGCGGCAGACCGGATGGGATGTTTTTTGCGGGAGAGGAAACCTGGTTCACGGCAACTTTAAAAGTTCTATTGCACAAAAAATCATCTATAATTTTACATAAATATTTAGGAAAATTCATCTTGTGAAGTTTGTATATTAAACCGGTATGCCATGCAGTATCGAACGCTTTTTCGATATCTAATAGGATAATCCCTGTTGATCGCTTACTATGCCGATTTCTTAGGATTTTATTTTTAATTTTAGGAATTTGGTATATTGTACTATGTCCTTCTTTAAATCCAAACTGTTCCTTTGCTATGACGTTGTTTGAATCAGCGAATTCTTTTAATCGGGAATGAATAAGTTTCTCATAGATTTTTCCAAGATTACATAAGAGACTAATAGGTCTATAACTTTTAGGGTCTTTTAGCTATAATTTTAGCTTCCTTAAAACGTTCTGGGAAATAATTATGTCGTAGGCATGAGTTAAAAATCAATACAAGTTTTTTAATTGCATTGACAGGAAGGTTTTTAATTAAAATATTTGACACTTTGTCAAAACCAGGTGATTTTGCTACTCTAAGTTTCGCTATTATTGAATTTATTTCATTGAAAGTAATAAAGTGTATATTTTCAGTACTAGATGAGTTCGATTTTAGTGTGGTTACCACTCTCTTTATTTTCTGCTCATAGGGATGAATATAATCTATTGTAAGTACATGAGAACTGAAAAAAGTTTCTGCAAGAATTTCCGCTTTTTCATCATCAGATAATAACTTTCTATTTTCTACTTCTAGTGTGGGAATATTATTGGAGCCCTTTCGTCTTAAGTTTCTGCTAAGCTTCCAAAACTGTTTGTCTCCTGGTTTCATTTTAGAAAGGAAATATGACCACTTCATATTTCTTTCCTGGTTTATCCTCTCATTAATCTTCTTGCTTAAAAATTGGCAACATTGCTTGTAAAACATTTCCTCGTTTGTATTCCTTGCTCTTTGCTGTTTTCTTTTAAATCTTTTTCTGTCACTTATATATTTTGTGATATCTCTGAGAAAGTCGTGTCGAATATTTTGAGTACTTGGATACGTTGCACTACTACTGGATTGGATTTGGAATATTATTAAGAGTGTTTGCGTTTGTATAATTCCCAATTACAGTGTTTGAAATTAAATGTGTGTGTACTAACTTTTTGAATTAATTGACATGCAATTGAACATACTATAGGTCTGTGGTCTGAAGGAAACTTGTAACCTAATGCTTCAACTTCTATTTCTAGATAAGTATTGCTGAGAACTATGTCAACAATTGATGGACTTCTGCCCATTTGATGCTGGTAAAGGGTTGGACGACTTGGACTGTATATCACGAAATTTCGTTGCATGTACAAATTATTTAAGGAAATGCCTGCAGAATTATTTGATAAACATTTCCATGATATATGTTTTGCATTTAAATAACCTATGATGTAATTCTTAGGTTATGATTATTAACATTTATTACTACAGACACGTTCTCTATAAATTTAGTTGTTATTATAGGGAGTTGTCTGTGTTGTACGGTGCGATGTATCAAAAGAGCAACACCGCCCCTCTTGAAGTCGTTCGATCATTACGATATATATAGTAATTTTAAAGATATGACTTATGACTATGGTTTAAAAAAGTTTCATTTAATGAAGCTATATGAGCTTCTTGGTTTTCTAACAAATTTTCAAACTGTTTTAAAAGACTATGGTTTGTTATTCCATTGGAATTCAAATGAATTATTTTAAGATCTCCTAAATTATTTAAATTCATAAGCATATTTGACAAGAGACATAATAACAAACATTTGCTGTGATTTTGTTGTACATTTGCTCAATTCGTCAAGAGCATTATTAGTAAATATATTGAATAACTCATCTATATTAAACAGAGTGTTGTTATAGTTGTTTTTTAGCATATCAGCATATGCACTACTACTGGATTGGATTTGGAATATTATTAAGAGTGTTTGCGTTTGTATAATTCCCAATTACAGTGTTTGAAATTAAATGTGTGTGTACTAACTTTTTGAATTAATTGACATGCAATTGAACATACTATAGGTCTGTGGTCTGAAGGAAACTTGTAACCTAATGCTTCAACTTCTATTTCTAGATAAGTATTGCTGAGAACTATGTCAACAATTGATGGACTTCTGCCCATTTGATGCTGGTAAAGGGTTGGACGACTTGGACTGTATATCACGAAATTTCGTTGCATGTACAAATTATTTAAGGAAATGCCTGCAGAATTATTTGATAAACATTTCCATGATATATGTTTTGCATTTAAATAACCTATGATGTAATTCTTAGGTTATGATTATTAACATTTATTACTACAGACACATTCTCTATAAATTTAGTTGTTATTATAGGGAGTTGTCTGTGTTGTACGGTGCGATGTATCAAAAGAGCAACACCACCCCTCTTGAAGTCGTTCGATCATTACGATATATATAGTAATTTTAAAGATATGACTTATGACTATGGTTTAAAAAAGTTTCATTTAATGAAGCTATATGAGCTTCTTGGTTTTCTAACAAATTTTCAAACTGTTTTAAAAGACTATGGTTTGTTATTCCATTGGAATTCAAATGAATTATTTTAAGATCTCCTAAATTATTTAAATTCATAAGCATATTTGACAAGAGACATAATAACAAACATTTGCTGTGATTTTGTTGTACATTTGCTCAATTCGTCAAGAGCATTATTAGTAAATATATTGAATAACTCATCTATATTAAACAGAGTGTTGTTATAGTTGTTTTTTAGCATATCAGCATAGGTGAGAGTATTATTATTGTTGGTACCGTTGATTGGGTTGGCGGTGCCAACCTGAGGTATGTATCGTGAGTGGTGTGTTTGTTGGATGCCACGTGTGTAATTTGAGGTGTTTCTCACTGTATTCACTGATGAATGATTTACGACATTTCTCTTATTATTTCTGCTTGATCTTCTGATCTCCAGATATTGTGCACGCATTGGACAACTGATGTCATCGTTCTCTGCCGGATTTCTTGCAGTTGAAGCAAGAGAAGACTGCTGGTTTTTTGTTGATAATTTGCACATGTCATGCATGTTGGTTTTCTGAAGCAATGGAGTGAGCATTGTCCTGTCCGAACATTAAGCAGTTCCAGCATTGCGTTGGTCGATCACCCTTTTTGGGTTTTTGTTTCTTCCAAGTGACATAAATATCTCTTATGAAGTTGACTTCTCTGAGGTGATTAGGTGAGAATTCTTTGCGTAGGAACTGTACTTTGTACACTGCATTTTGTGGAGAGCTGAACTTTATTGTAACTTCAGTTACACTGGTTGGAGATAAGTTGTATGTCTTGAGATCATCAGTAATGTTTTGTGTGTCCATCTTTGGAAGACCCTGGAGACATATTATGAATAATCGGTTACCTTTTTGATTGAAGGAATGAAAATCAATTTTTGATTCAATGAGAGATTTTTTACAAAACTCATATTTTTCAAATGTGAATGGGAAGATTTTTGTTCCAATCGTGGTACTTTTATATCTACATTCTTTACCAAGAATGTGTTGGATTTCAGTGAGTGGTATAGTTTTGTCAGCAATAAGTTGCGGTGGTTTTAGCTCCTCTCCCGATGCCGATGGAGACTCTTCAATTATTTCCATGTCGTTTTGTTCAGAAAGAACACTAAATCTGTTGTTTCGAAATGTTGATGGGCGATTTGATGTAGTAGCGCCGCCAAGGTTATTTGAAGGTTTCATCTTTTTGAAGGGACCAGATTTACTCTTCTGTTGGGGGACAGAGTTGGGCCACGGGCCCATAGTATTTATTTAATCTTCTGTCTGTTTATCGCACAAAGCGCGGTTCAGTAAATGAAGTGTGAAAATAATAGACGAAGAGAGATTTTTAATAATGATACTATTATCACTGTAATTCGTAATCAACACGAAGCAGAAGTTTGCGACCGCACAGTACAAATGCTGGGTGAGAACTGATATTGAATAAACTGAGAGATAATCATCAAAAATGTTTTGATATTTATTATGGAGTTTCGCGTAAGATATCAACGAAAAATGCGAAGAACTTATTGCAAATGTTCAAGAAGAAAACAATTTTTAATCAAATGCAATATATACAGTGCCGGTCACGTAATTAGCACACATCTGAAGGGAAAGGTGTTTTTATTAACTCTGGAATCGTTTGGAATATTTGTAAATTTTTTTGTTTATACCCTCCACCATAGTGTGGAGGGTATATTAATTTTGTTTTTCCGTTTGTAACTCATCGAAATAATCATTTCAGACCCTATAAAGTACATATATTCATTTCATTTATTAAATATCAGTGCATAGGATCATACATAGGATTCTTGATCTTCGTAAAATTCTATGACGATATAGCCATGTCCGTCTGTTGTAATCACTATAGCCTCTAAACGAATTGAGATAGATCGCCAACATTTTGCATAGAGTCGTCTTTTGTGTGCAGGCAGGTCATGTTCGAAGATGGGCTTTATCGGTCCACGCTTAGGCATAGCTCCCATATAAAAGTACCCCAAATTCGGTATTCGGTATTTTAAAATATGTACATGTTTTATAATTGGTTTGTTCCCGTACTGCAAGAATCTACTAGATTTTCTATTTTCTTCGAAAACATAAAGGAAATTTCGTTATCGCAGTAAAAAGTAGTAGATTCTTGCAGTACGGGAACAGACCAAATTTGTATGTTTTGTTTGCATTTTTTGATTAAATGACGTTGACGTTACTTACAACAAATATTTATGTGGTTGTTGTATCGTTTGTTGTACAAAAACAACTTGCTGTTACCTTATTTATTATACCATGTTTCTACACCAATATCATTTTTTTAAGATACAACACAAAGTAGTTTTTTGTATATATTTTTTAATATCAACGACAATTAATTTAAAAATTCCAATTTTGTATAGGTTATATAAACCTATACAAAATTATGTTATATGTCAAAACGAAAATATTAATATTATGTAAACATTCTATTCAATTTTAATTTATATCGTCTTTGTCAAGGTTTATTCATAAGGTTAACAAGTCTTCATTGACTGTCAAATTTATTGTTTGAAGAATAAATAAACAAAAAATATTTGTATTCGAACCAAAATAATGGATTCTGCCTATTGGTATCTCCAAAAATCAATCAAAAGGTTGAAGCCTTTGATATACTCCTATAGCCAGATTGCACAAGGGCAACACAATTTCCTTGATTAAGTCTTTGGCCAGGGATTTATGTCCACCAAACTTTCATTAAGGAGGCGAAATTTGAAGGCAATTCTTCGAAAAAAATTGTAGTTTACAATATAGGCAACATCACCAGGAACCAAGGGCTACACGTTGGAAACTTTTCAAAATAATTCGTGGCCGGGTCTTAAACTTGACTCCCTAACCTAAAATTGCCAAAAATCCAAGAATATACAAATTATTCATCAAAGAATAGTTCTTGACAAAAATTAATAAACACAAATGGATAATTGTTTTTCTTTATTTTTGCCAAAAACTAATTGTCAACATGACAATTTAATTTCTATAACAGCAATGTTGTTTTAGTAAAATGTTAGTTGTTGTTGTAGCAACAGAATACATGTTGTTTTGTCATGCATCGTCTGGTTCTGCATCCTCTACCTCCAAATTCAGGAAAGCTGCAACTTCAGCGGGCTGCGCCCAAAGAGAATTTGGCGATAGGTGAGTAGGCTTAGCTGGGCAATTGAAGAGGTGCAACGTGTCGTGTGGTCCTAGTCCACATGCCGGACATGTGTTAGGTATCGAGCCGTCAATTCTTGCCCAATATGAATTGAGGCGGTTGCACCATCCTGATCTTAGTTGAGCTAAGACTACTCGTGTTTGCCTTGGCAGCTGCTTCTCCTCAGCTGCTATGGATGGGGGGTGGTCTCCAATTATGGTATTCACTCTATATTGCTCTACTGCTTGAGCGACTGCATCCGTGTGAATACCATTCAGACCTGCTTGATAGGCCTCTTGATCTAGGGGTTCACGCTTGTACCTTTGGACCTCTCTCTAGATCATGAAGATCTTTCCTGACGTGCCTGGGTGGGGGAGTCCTGTCCATAAGGCTATGGCAGGGATGTTCCTGACGATAACACCCAAGCAGGTACTGCATCGACAACATATAGTTGTGACGATGGACGGGTAAGATCTTCGTCTCCTCATGAAGATGGTCCACTGGAGTCATGAGGAGACACCCTGTTGCAGTTCTCAGGGCAGCGTTCTGGCAGGTCTGAATATTCTTCCACTGCGTATCACTGACATTCGCGAACCACACTGGCGCCGCATAGCTTACCACTGACCGGCCTATTGCTTTATAAGAGGTCAACAAGGTTTCTTTGTCAGCGCCCCAAGTGCTGCCGGCTAGCGACTTGAGGACCTTGTTCCTACTTCTCAGCTTATCGCATAAAGCAGTGGCATGCGCGGACGACTTGAAAAGGCTGTCGAACGTTACTCCCAATATCTTGGGGTAGTTGGTGGTGGGAATCAATTCACCATCGACCATTATGTTCAGCGGGAGCTTCATTTCAGCCGTCCATGTGGTGAACAGTGTGGCTGTTTCATATTCCTCAGATGGAAGTAGTTAACAATATCGGCTATGTAGACGTTTAGCCTCTCACATATATCATCAATAATGGGACCCGACGCCATGATCGTGCAATCATCCGCATACATCACGATCTCTATGCCGTCCGGTGGTTGTGGAATATCAGAAAGGTAGAGGTTAAACAGTTCCGGAGATATCACCCCTCCTTGGGGAACTCCCTGTTTCACTCTACGGGGTTTAGACTTCCTGTTTCTGAATTCCACATACGACTGGCGTCCACACATATAGTTGACTATCCAACGTTTCAAACACGGTCGGAGATTCGTCCTCTCTATATCCTCGAACAGCTTGGCATGGTTGACGGTATCGAAGGCCTTCGATAGGTCAAGTGCCACCATAACTGTTCGGTTGCACGGCCTGTTCTGGTTGAGTCCTCTGCTAATATGTGTGGAAATGGCGTGTAATGCTGTTGTTGTACTATGCATCTTACGGAATCCATGTTGGTATTGGGCAACTGGAAAACTGCTTCTCAACGATGGGAGGAGTAGCGCCTCAAGTGTCTTCGCTACCGGCGACAGGAGTGAAATCTGCCTGTACGATTCACCCCTGCTGGCATCCTTGCCTGGCTTCAGTAGCGGGACCACCCTGCCTATTTTCCAGGCTTCAGGAACTATGTGGGTGGTTAACGACAAGTTGAGGGCTGATGTTAGGTACTCGACTCAAGGTTCATCCAGCTGCTTTAGCATTACCATGGAAATTCCGTCCGGTCCCAACGCTTTGGATGATTTAGCGTTCTTGATGACATCTGCAACGTCCTCCTTCGTAAATTGTGGTGGTTCCTCCTCAGCTCGGAGTGCTCTTATGCGACGTAGCACACTCCTTTTCGCCCTGTCACTCTCGGGGTGCTCTATGAACTGCCGGTTAAAATAACTCGCGCACCTCTTCGGGTCTGTTACAGTTACGTCGTTAAATGTAACAGCCGTCCTGTCATCTTTCCTTCCAGGATTCGAGAGTGACTTAACCGTTGCCCACAATTTACTCGTTCCGGTGGCAATGTTGCATTGCTTCAGGTGGTCTAGCCACTTTTTCCTTTTGTGCTCGCATACTAATCTGTTGACTTCAAGGGTAAGCTCTCGCACCCTTGGGTCCTCAGGAGTAGTACGACGGAGCTCATCACGCTCATTGGCCAATACCGTTGCTTCTGCTGGGAAGTTAGGTCTTACTTCGGGTATTCGACCAGCAGGTATGAAGCGAGCGGCAGCAGTAGCGATGATTTTGCGGAAATTCCTCTCAGCTACCCGTGGATCTGAGGGAGTAGGCAGCTCTCTGAAGCGGTGATTGGTAAACTCTCTGAAGCCAGGCCAATCAGCTTTCCCATGGTTCAGGAAAGTACGGCTTTCAGAGGTTATGAAGTCTGGTGGTCTGTTTACGGAGACGATGATCGGAAGGTGGTCTGAGCCTAGTGAAACGACGGGTTGCCAGGTTACGTCATTTATCAGACCCGGTGCCACAATGGTGATGTCTGGCGAGCTGTGGCAATCTCCTCTTATCCTCGTGGGGGCATCCTCATTAACCGTGCAAAATGTTGAGCTATCAATTTGCTCAGCCAGCGCTGTACCCCTCTGGTCATTACCTAGGACGGAATGCCCTAGTACCAGGCGGTTATTACCTTCTAAATGCGGACTGATATCCGGTAAATAACGCGGTGTACAGCTATTCATCGGCGGAATATAAACATTGAGCACCTCTACCTCGGCAGTTCCACACTTGGCTGCTACCCCCATACATTCCATGTATGGGTCACTAGAGTCTAGCTCAAGCGAGATAGGTCTGTACTGGACAGAATGGTGTAATAAGAATGCGAGTCCCCCACCTCCGCTTCTGGTACGATCCTTCCGCACAACGTTGTAACCATCGCAACGCTGCAAGCTACAGTTCTCAGTTAGCTTGGTTTCTTGGATCGCACCGACCATTATTCTCTTGCGACTCATAAAATCTACAATTTCGCTGATTTTGTTGCGAAGACCGTCGCAGTTGAACTGCAAAAACGATGCATTTTCAAGGCGCGGAACAGCAATATGTGGTGTTAAATGCTGCGCGTTTTGCTGTTGGGGAGACTGCGGGGGTGTCTCGTACTCCGACGATGACGATTCGGATGATGAATCGGACGACGACTCTTGAGACACACTGGGAGACGTGCTAGCGCAGCATGAAGCAACGTAACTCCTTTCGCAGTACTCCTGGATCCTGTTCAGTCCAGAGCAGCCTCGAAAATGCACCCATTCTCCACATCCATTGCATCTCACCGAGACAGATCTGTGGTGGATGCGGTTTCTGCAAACACTGCAGACCCAAGGTCCGGGGTTACTTTCAATCCCGGCACGGACCAGTAGGGTTCGGAGCAGGCATTCCGGGATATAATGCCGCTCCCATGACAAAAATGACGAACACGAACATGTAATTGTTGATGTGGCAGCCTCTGGTCGGAGTCCATCTCCGAGTCAATCCGGTACAAAGAACCAGCTGCCGTGGGATTGATGTTAGTTGTTGTAGCTGATGCATACACCTTATTAAATACACCTAGATTATAGCTATATACATATGTTCAATATCATGGTTCAATATATACAATTAGAACTAAATTAAGTAAAGTTTAGTATTTTTCGTACACTTATAGGTCGAATTTCCAAAAACCCTAGATAGAAAGATGTACATTTTCTCGTTTTCCTAATACAAAAGGTACATTTTTGTACTTTTCGCACCCTTCTAGTTCGAATTTCCAAAAAAAACACCTTTATCTCACGCTTACACACCAACAACAGTACTGGTATTTGTTATCACTACGGTGTACTGATTTATTCTCTCTGTGTGTTCAGTGTGTTCTAAATGTTATGCACATTTTTTCCTATTCCCGTACTCCAAGAATCTTCTAATTTGTACTGTTTCTTTCGACCGCATAAAGTAAAACATTGTACATTCTTGCATATTCTTTCTAATCAGTTGAGGAATATTTCATTGTGCTTCCAAAATATTTCCATCAAATTGTTGTTTAAAAAAATTGGAAATAACTGAAGTTGCATGTAATACAGACGTTCATGGCATGAAATGAAAATCAAAACTAAATTAATATGAAACCTGTAGTGCAATTTCGTAAATTTGTTTTACATTTTGTTCTGATCCCGTACTGCAAGAATCTACTATTTTTGTCGTATCATAACTATAGACGCACCTTTAATTCAATTAGTATGTTAGTTGGCATTTTATAGCGACGGAATGCTTGATTTGCCAATCGATGAAGATTTGCGAAAATATTTGATAAACAGCATTTTTTCATAAATTTACTTTTGACAACATTCAGCTTTCAAACTTTTAATGAATATACCTTCCTTCCAAATGTACGCACAGGATGTGTTCAGTGGAAAAAATTGCTAAATTATTTATATTTATTAATACTGTTACGTTCTTGGATTTTACTTAATCCCGTGTAGACGTTGTTTTATTTCCCGATACAATTCGTACCAAATAAAACGCGGGTTCTTTCGGATTACGATTATTACAATGATTTTATTCACACAACTTTACTTTGCACTTTACTTTACTCGACGGTTTCAATTCGCGATCTGATTCACAACTGACTCACTGCCTTTCCATTTCCTCTATTTATATGCCCCTTGCCTGTCGCTGCAGAAGTTTCTAGACGATCTGGTAACGCCTAGATTACGAACAATCTACCAATGCAACAAACACATACAAACTTACATTGAGTGAACAATAACAACAACACATACAAACTTACATTGAGTAAACAATAACAACAACACATACAAACTTACATTAAGTAAACAATAACAACAACACATATACAGGCGAGGGGGTAACAAAGAAAGAGGAATTAAGCGATCATCAATGATGACGTTTAACAAGAATTGTACGTCAACAAAAAAATAGACAATAAAAGAGGAAATGGAAGGATGTAGAAAAATCTATACAGTAGTTGTTGTTGTGAAGTTATTCAAATAAACTGCGTAGTAGAAATTTACGTTACAATTCAAATTCTTAAATTAACGGAATTCATCTAAATTAACTTAAATCTAAATTTATATTCGTAACATTGCCCCCCGCTTAAGCCTGTTCGTCCCGAATAGGCACAGTTCCCGTTCCGTAGGGGGTCAGGCGCTCCAAATGTACAACTTTCATCTTCGACCTGGGACTGTCGCTCCTCTGGATGCGATAAACGACGTCATTTATTTTCGTGACAATCTTGTAGGGTCCTTCCCAGTGCGTTTGCAATTTGGGCAAAGTCCTTTCTTCCGTTGTGGGTTGAACAATAGTACCAGTTGCCCTTCTTGAAACCCATCGGTATTTGCCGCTCGATCGTACCTTGCCTTCATGCGGTTGCTAACCATTTTTATTCGATGGCGAACTGCATCGTGGACTTTACTAAAAGAGTTTTGACTGTCTTCATCTTGGTTCACATCGTCGTTTGGGGTAGCACCGAATATCAAATCGCCAGGTAGCTTTAATTCATTTCCGAACAGAACTTTGGCTGGGGTCCGGGATGTGGAATCATGAATGGCCGATCTATAAGCCAGTAAAAACTTCGGAATATGCTCATCCCAGTCTCGTTGGCCACTGTCCACCACTTTCCGTAGATGTTCTTCTAGGGTGCGATTGAATCTTTCCACCATGCCATCTGATTGTGGATGTAGGGGCGTCGTTCTGGTTTTCTTGATTCCGTAGGAGTCACACATTTCCTTGAAGATCGCTGATTCAAAATTCCTACCTTGATCGGAATGAACCTCAGATGGAACACCATAGCGACAAATCCAATTTTTGCTGAACACATCCACAATTGTCCTGGCTTCTTGATTTGGGATAGCATAAACCTCTGGTCATTTGCTGAAGTAATCCATGACCACTAAGACATACCGGTTCCCATAGTCGCTTGTTGGGAACGGTCCAGCTACATCCATTGCGATTCTTTCAAAAGGGGCTCCTGAATTATACTGCTGCATGTAGCCTCGACTCTTCCGTGTTGGACCTTTAGCTCTTATACACCTTTCACAATTGGCGATCCAGTCGGCAATGGATTTTTGACAGCCGACCCAGTAGAATCCCTGCTTTACCTTTTCAGCGGTCTTTGTTATGCCAAGATGTCCTCCACTTGGCCCATCGTGAAACTCCGACAAGACATCTCTTATTTTGGAGTCAGGGACGACGATCAAGTTCCGGTGAGATTTACCGTCCTCACTTTCCCATTTGCGGTATAAGCAACCATCTATTATAAGTAGACTGTCCCACTGGGCCCAATAGGATTTTAAAAGAGGGCTTTCGGAGGTAATTTCTTTGCGACTAGGTCGCTTGCCCGTTTCCATGGCCGAAATTACTTTGCCCAGAATGGGATCTCTTCGTTGTTCCGTCGACCAATCTTCACCCGACTCAAACTGCAATAGTCGGACATCAACGATATTCTCTTTATTCTCAGCCTTTGAGCAGTGCCTGCATTCTACTTTGCATGGCCGACGAGACAGGGCATCAGCATTACCGTGTTTTCCGCCTTTTCTGTGCTCGATTCTGAAGTCATAACTCTGGAGCCTCTCGATCCAACGGGCTAGTTGACCTTCCGGATTCTTAAACTGCAGCAACCATTGGAGAGCAGCGTGGTCGGTCCTCAGCAGGAAATGCTGGTCATATAGGTATTTGTGGAAGTGTTTAACGCTCTCAAGGACAGCAAGCAGCTCTCTCCTCGTCACACAGTAATTCCTCTCAATGTCCGGCTGTAGTACCCGATGACTTTTTCCTGTCCGTCGATTTCCTGGGAAAGGACGCCACCGATGCCGCACGCACTTGCGTCTGTGTCCAGAGCAAACTTGCCGCCAGGTATAGGGTATGCCAAAATGGTGGCTCTGCATAGCATGTCTTTGAGCTTTCTGAATGCCTCTTCTTGGTCGTTGCCCCACTGAAACCTCTGGCCTTTTTGCGTCAAGCGGTGTAGGCAGGCGGCGATGTTGGCAAAATTTGGGACAAATTGACGGTAGTAGGTGCAGAGACCCAGAAAGCTTCGCAGCTCATGGAGATTTCGGGGCTGCGGCCAATCTCTGACGGCTTGAATTTTCTCCTGATCCGTCGATATGCCCTCCGGCGTCACTTGGTGCCCCAGGAACTTCACCTCTCGTTGGAAGAGACTGCACTTCTTTGGGTTTAACTTGAGGCCTGAAGACGAAAGCTGCTGTAGAACATCCCTTAAGTTCTTGATGTGTTCGTCGAAGTTGCGTCCCATGACTATGATGTCATCCAGGTATATGAGGCACGATTTCCACTGCAGTCCTTTTAACACACGCTCCATCAGCCTTTCAAATGTAGCCGGGGCGTTGCAGAGTCCGAATGGCATGACATTGAACTGCCATAGACCCCCATTAACGCCAAACGCTGTTTTCTCTTTATCTTTCTCGGCGATCTCTACTTGCCAGTACCCACACTGCAGGTCGAGGGTGGAGAACCATGACGTCCCGGCTAATGTGTCCAATGTGTCGTCGATTCTTGGGAGCGGATAGCTGTCTTTCTTGGTGACATCATTCAACTTTCGGTAGTCCACACAAAATCGGGTGCTTCCGTCTTTCTTCTTGACCAAGACCACTGGGGAGCACCATGGACTTGACGATGGTTCTATTACACCACTCTTTTCCATTTCACCTATCAGCTTCTGAACCTCGTCTCTTTTTGCCAGGGTAACACTTCTTGGAGGCTGTTTAATGGGTCTCGCGTCTGCTGTATTGATTTCATGCTTCACCACTGATGTTCTTCCTTGGTGCTCTTTTGTCAACGCAAAGGTAGAGGCATATTTCCATAATAGCTGCTTAGCCTTGTTCCTCTCGGAAGGTGCTAATTGGTGTGTCCACTCTTTTATGTAGCCGTCGAGGTGCTTCTTCTCCATGGCTGCTGGCTTTTCGGTGCTAGTTTCCAAATTAACTACAGCTTCAGCTGGTGTGCATTGTCCAACATCGGAAAATTGGCAAATTTGCTCTTGCTTGTTTGACAGGTTCAAAACTTTAACAGGAATTAATCCGTCCTTGTTGCTTTTCACCAGGGCATTCGCTATTAGGATGTTACTGTTTCTGTTTTCTGCTGGTTCCACCACCCACAACTTCTCGGCTCCACAATCTCCATTCATTGGTACCCATATTATTGCTTCGGCACAGGGCGGTATTATCTCTGGATGGTCCGTAGTCAGACGTCTAATGGGTGTACTTTCATCGTAGCCCACGTTTAACGGAATTTCGACGTTAGACCAGGTCATCACACGTTCTTTCATATCCAGATTGATACCAAAGGCAATCATAAAATCTGCGCCTATTATCACTTCGTCTACGATATCGGCAACTATAAACTCGTAATTCTCCGATTTATTGGCAATAGTTAGTGTCAGGGTAATCTTGCCGTGTACTGCCGCGGGCTCCCCCG